>NW_024543089.1:29462500-29670000 GCF_018167655.1 Microtus oregoni
ACTGTACCATACATTCATAGAGCGAGATCTTTCTGTCCACAGAAAAGAAGTTCTGTAGCATCTTGGGAGTGATGGCACAGGAACAGCAAGAATCCATGAGAGCCAGGTTTCCCAGAAAGATGTACATGGGTGTGTGAAGACGGCGTTCGATGTAGATCAAGACCACCAGCCCGAGATTTCCAATCATGGTGATCAGATAGATGACAGAAAAAAGCAGGAACAGGAGGGTCTTCAGGTCTGGGTGATCTGAGAATCCCACCAGGATGAATTCTGTTGTCACCGAGTAGTTGTTTTCAGCCATCTTTGCAATTACAAAGATATGAATTGCAATGCTGAAAACACAATGCTTCCTTTTTATAAGAGGGAAGTTTCTTTTTATGCACCTCCTATTGTCTCTGAAATGCAGCTAATTTTGCTTTTTATGATTATTTATTTCCATACATTGCTGGTATGCATAATCTCCAAATTTAACTCACATTTTGCAGGGATACTTCTGCTATTACCGAACCAAACTTTTTTAAATTAGAAAAAAAAAATTTCTTTATGCACTTATGTATTAGGGCATATATATTTTACTTATTAATACCAAAATAATTTTAATGCATGGTTTGTTAAAGACCATTAAAATAAATTTAGTACAAAACTTTCTGTAAATGTGTTTTTGTTCAACTGAAAAATTTTAATATATTCAACATGAAAAGAAAATATTTTTGAAAATATTTGTTAATATAATAAATTTATGTTTATGAATTGCACAAAGATTAGTGTGGACTAATGAATTATAGTATCTGTAAATAGAATTACCCGAAAGTTAAAGAAATGACCTTTTTTTTATAAACACTGAATCTGTCTGTGCCTTTATTCACATTGAGTTTTTGAAATATTTAAATCTCTTCTCTGCTTTTTCAGGCTAGTTTATATATGTTGTGGATTGCAGTTCTCTCTGGGTGTCTTGTCTTACAACTGTGCTGCTTTCCTTGTGCTTTATTTTTTAAAGAGAACTTTGAATTTTGAGATGACCTTGTGGAGCATCAAGGTGCCAGTCAAACTAGAGCAGGGCCAAGAAAAAGCAGTGTTCATTTGCTCTGGCAGGACAGGAGTCCCGAAACTGCATTCATTCTTTATAGAAATGTCAATGTTGAATTTATTTTAAAAATAATTATAAAAGCACATTTTGAAAAAATAAAAATGGAAAAACTCCCACAGAAAACAATGTATCTACATCCACCTTTCTCTCTCTCTCTCTCTCTCTCACTCGGTCTCTGTCTCTGTCTCTGTCTCTCTGTGTGTGTGTGTGTGTGTGTGTGTGTGTGTTTTGATGAGTTGAATGGCTGTTTTTCTTCTAGGGTTGTTTATTTTTTATCTTCTTGGCATTGCTGGCTGGTTTGTATAGAGATCTGAGACGATACTCTAATCAAAAGTAAGGTTTTATAGTGGGACCAGAAATTACTAGTTCATTCCCATCCACAGAAAACCCGATTCAGCTATGTGAAATAATTCTCTACCTAATAACAAGGCAGGACCCTGGCATTCCCTGAAGATGTTACAGCCCAGGACCCTTGCTAGCATCAGAAGTGTTTGGCATTAGGGTCTCTGGCAGCATGCAAGGCTGAGCAGCCAGAGAACCTGGATGATAGTTAATTTTTTGCCTGTGATAGTTAGAGAAGGTAGCGTCCTTCCTCAGTGTGGAGGATTAGTTCTCATCCTTCGACTTCAGTTTAGTGGCTGGTACTCATGAGCCAGGAATGGACCTACTCTTGTCCCCAAAGCTTTTGACCATTCCTCAGCCTCATGCTTGTACTACCTAAGAAAGTCGTCCCCTTGCTAGTCCAGTCAGTGGTCAGACTTCTTGAAGTATACAAAGGAGGTTGTAACTCTGAGACAGTATGTCCTGGATATAGCTGTTTGTGGCTTAAAAATATTTTCATAGCAAACAAAAAGTGAAATAACTGTGAAACTTATATGTCATCAAAAAAATAGCAAAAAGTTAAAATATTAAAATATTATTTTTTCTAATTTTCAGTTTCTTTAGAAAATTATGCACTCTATAGTGTGCCATGGCATGTTAGAGACTCATGAAGATGGATTAATTTCTTATGTTTTTAAAACTTATAAATAAAAAGCTTATTTTTTAAAAAATTTTGAATCTCACTTTCATTTTGCTTTTGAATCTACTAGTTCTCAATACTTATTGATTCATTGGAACATGTTGACTGACAGATTGAACTATGAAATTCTATAGCTAAAATGACTTTGTTTTCCAATAAACAAAACATTGAAAGAAGGCAATAGAAATTCACTTTGCTCAATAATATTTTATATGATACAGTTGAATCATTATTGCAACTACTTTAACATATGTCTGAACTTTTTAAGTGATTCCTTTGCACTCTTACCTGTGTATTTAGGATTCTACCTTATAATCATAAAGTAAGGTGGGTTACAGTATTGTACTTCATCTTGGTTCCACATATCTTGAATTTTGAGATGGCCTACAGAGTCAAGAAAGGAGTCAATATTTAGGGGAATTGAACATTTATTTAATAATTTAAAAATATTGATTTTTAAGGTAAAAAGTTAGAATGTTTCTCTTACCTGAATTGCTGAGGGTCACTTCTGAAAGTATTTACTTGCTTTATAGTGAAGATTTCAGAAGTTAAGATTACCTATGGACCTTGATCTCACAACCATGGAGATGGAAAAAGCAAAGATCACAGTCTACCCACAGGTAATAATAGTTATGTACCTTGTACTGGAAACTTAAAGTCTTCTGTCAAATCCTGAGAGAATTTCCCAGCACTGATATCAGTATTGTTCTGCAGAGAATTTGAGTCCTTACAAATATGAACTATTCTAAACTAATTAAAAGTTCCCAATGAAGGTATGGTCTTTAATAAAATAAGGCTGAAGATTATCTTGGTAGTTTGAGTGTAACTGACCTAACTCTTTAAATTCTCCTCCACATTTGTACATATAATATAAATCAGATAGAAAATAGTCTGCAGTGACTTCGATACTATAATGGGAGATATTGAATTAATGTAAGTTTGAGAACAATTAGCACTGGACAGAATAGATAGCTTAACATCCTCATAAGTATGAGGACCTGATTTCCAATACCTAGAACTCATTTCAAAATTGTGGGTATATTTTCATGTGCTTGTAGGCCTAGTATTTGGGTGAGGTTTGGGAGACAAGAGGATTTTTAGAGCTTCCTGGCAATCAGCATAGGTCCAGGTTTAGTGAAAGACTTTGTCTACTGCATGGAAGATGGATAGTAATAGAACAGGACATCCAATGTCCTTCTCTATCCTCTGTGTTCATGTGTGTGTTCACATACTCCCATACACTTATGTACATAAACTCAAAACACATATGCTATACACAAATAAATCTAAAATTCTTTGATTTTATGATCTACTATACTAAAAAGATTGCCTGAGTATTTGTACTTTCCCCCTCCTTTTTTGTCTTTGTGTGTAGTGGCATTTAATTGTTTCTAAAATAGAATTTCTACTTATTAAGGTATGGATTTTTTTCTTTTTCTTTATTTCTTCATTCATGACCCTCCGCTCCCAGGGTCTTTCCTCCACCTCAGTCTTCTCTCTGACCTCCACTTCTCCTTCATTTTTCATTCAGAAAACTGCAGGCCTGGCATGGATATTGATTAACTTCACATTTTATGCTTCTCAGCACTGCAATTTTGTATTAAATAGCTGTAAGTCAAGAGTGAGTCATTAGCTTCTTGGGAGCTCATTTGATAAAAGTGAGCTAAATCCTTAGAATATATGTACTGTCTCAATAGCTAAAGTAGATACAGGATACTGGACAGTAGTAGTAAGGGCATGGGAATAAACCTGTTGGAGTTAAGAGCTTGGATTGTAGAAATAATTTTAGATAAGAAGCTCATAATGCAATGCAGTCGGGGTAAGGATGTATAAAATGCTGACACCAGTATGATTCAGGGATAAGGACTGGAGTAAGGATAGGAATAGTGATGGAGAAATCGATATGATTAGTGATACAGCTGGAGCTCAAGAGAAATAGAGACAGCCAATGCACATGTAGTTATGGAGTAGAGAGTATAGGTAGTCTAGCCTACTCACTGAGCTCCAAGACAGTGACAGATTTTATGCCCATGATAAAGATGTGGAAGGTTCCTTAGGAATGACACTTGAGGTTGTGTACTGTCCTTTGTTCACACACACACACGCACACACACAGAGCACATTTACACATACAGATAGACACATCTATATACACATACACACAATAAGAAGTGTTGATAATACTAGGGAAAAAAGAAAATAAAAAAGGAAAGGAGAGAAGAGAATATGGGATGAAATAATTAAAATGACAGGGAAAATATAAACACAAATACAAACTTTAAAGTATTTCTTCAAAAAATGAGTTTAGCTAACTCTAGTGAGTGATGCCATAGAACTTAGTGACAAACCTACCATTGCAATTTGCATAAACACATGTAATTCTAACTACATTCTAAATGCTGATCCTTATTCCACAGATAAGTGTAAATCCCACCCATTATCAAAACACTCCTTTTTAAATCTCCTCTTTGCTGCAGATAGAATTACAGAAAGCAAGAGTGACCAAAATGTAGAAATCAAAACTGACCACAGTATGCCATACCTAATGAATTTATTTGCAACCCAATCCCTACATCTTATTCCAATGCAACATCAGAAGAAATGGAATGATTGTAAGAGTCAAAGGACCACAAATATACAGAGATAGTATCTTCTGTAAGAACAAAGAATAGCAAGAGAACATAAAGTAGGAAGGAATAGAAAGAGGGCAGATATAGGAGAAATGAGGGGTCAGATGTGTCATGCATGTGATCAAAATAAGTTGAATAGAATTATCAAAAAATAAAAATATGGTTTAGTTGAACAATGGTATTGAAGATCACTCAATTGAAAAATATTCTTTCCAAAGAACTATGAAGATCTGCGCTCAGATGCCCACATACATTTAAAGAGTTGTATGGAACACAACATGCCTGTAATTAATACCAATGCTGGAGAGGCAGTTATAGAAGGATCTTTGGGCTTGCTATCTAGCTTGCCTAGCCAATCTGTGAGCACCAGCTTCAATGAAAGATCCTGACACAAAAATAAGGTGGAGAAGTATTAAAGAAGGCAATTCACTTCCAGGTGTTTGTGTGCAGAAGTGCAAACTCAATCTCCACCCACAAAACAAAGATGTGATATCAAGCACACTAATATTTCCTTCTTAGTAAAGGAATTAAAAATAAAAACATTTTGTTTTTTTCATAAGTGTCTTACTTTGAAATCCAATAGAACAGGGATTTAGGTTGCTGACCCAGTTTTCTTTCTCACAATTGTGCATTAACATGTGTAGGTTTCAATATGAACCAAGCCTGTCTTGCCTTGCTTGTTGACACATGACCTAAGACAATGCCCACTGTCGTAATGGATTTCTACCAGTGATCTCTACTTCCCTATCACCAAATATTAGATACTTCCTCTGAAAGTGTGTGGATGGGTATGTGGGCTCCTTGAGGAGCAGCTCTTCCATTCTAACTAATGTCTCTGTCACTCTTCAAATTGGGAAATCATTATTATTTGGGAATTTATTACTGGTAATCTGCTTTTGTCTCAGTGCATGAAACCATATTCATGCACAGACGAGGATGCAATGTATGGACTTAATGAGTTATTTTTGAAAATAAAGCAAAACATTGAGGACATGAAATTGGAAGGGAGATGTTTTGGGGAGTTCAGAGACAGAATGAGGTTAATATAAATAAAATACCTTGTATAAAATTTTCAGAGAATTTAAGAAAAGTAAAAATAAAAATAAATGTCCACAGATTTTCTTGTTTTTTAATTCTGTCTAAATATTTTTTGACAATTTTCATGGCATAGCATGATTTCTCTAACAAACAAATTTCAGATCAAATTTCTCTCTTATGCTGCCTTTCATAGTCTTAAAAATACTTTTCATTGTACAAAAATATGTCACAGTCATTATACAATGTATGTGTCTAAAACTTCTATTTTCACAAACCCAAGGAGTTCTTGTGAGTTCCAGGGAGCCAAATTAAAGGATCCACCTTAAACAGGTCAGATACACCCCCCTCAATTTCCTGGTCCTACATTTTTTTCCCTTAATTTAATTTTGTTCTTTGTTCTGCCAATACCTTAAACAGGTATAAAAGACACCAGACATTTTCATGCCACAAACACCAGACAGGAGCAAAGAGACCAGCTATGCTAGGATGTTGCCAGCACCCAGCCTTCTCAGGTTCCCCCCCCCCCCCCGATGACACCCACAAATAAGCCAAAAGCAATCTTGAGAATCTGCTGCCCCAATTCCGTCAACCTGTGATATCTATTCTCCCACGTTTCACTATAAAAAAGAGCTGGGAATGTTATGATTGCTCATACAAACCATGCCCACTCCCTCCCCCATTCACTGAGACAGGCTGATCTTCAGCTTCTGGCCTAAGCTCACTCTCTTTTCCATCTTCCTCTCAGAGAGGCAGCTTTGCTTCTGCCTCTCTCCCCATTTCTCTGCCCCCCTTTCTCTTTCCCTGTCCTCTTCTCCTGCCTCTCTCTCCTCTAAGTAATCAATATCCAATTCTATTCTGCACAATGTGTGTGTCCATGTGCCTCCTACCCGCCACTTGCTCACACCACCAGGCTAGCTGGGACCAGCCCACCCGTCATGTGTCTCCCTGCCTGGGACCTGCTACCACTTGGTGACCAGCAGCCATCTCTGTCTGGGACAGGCTGCTTTTAAGGCCTGCTGCCTATTGCCACATGGCCCTGCCTGCTACCAACATTTGGGGACCTACAGCATTTCTGCTGCCTACTGCAGCCATGGATCTTTCAGCATTTTTAAAAAATCATAAGTCTCCTGTCTGTTTTTATGCCAATACCAGTCTGTTTTCAGTACTATAGCTCTGTAGTAGAGTTTGGAGTCAGGGCTTGTGATGCCTCCAGAAGTTCTTTTATTGTACAGGATTGTTTTGGCTATGCTGGGTTTTTTGCTTTTCCATATGAAGTTGAGTACCATTCTTTCAATGTCTGTGAAGAATTTTGCTGGGATTTTGATGAGCATTGCATTGAAGCTGTAGATTGCTTTTGGTAATTTTGTCATTTTTACTATGTTAATTCTTCCTATCCAAGAACATGGACGATCATTCTACTTTCTGGTGTCTTCTTCAATATCTTTCTTCAAAGATTTAAAGTTCTTGTCATACAAGTCTTCCACTTGTTTGGTTAGAGTTACTCCAAGATATTTTATGCTATTTGTGGCTATTGTGAAGGGTGATATTTCTCTGATTTCTTTCCCACCCTTTTATCGTCTGTGTATGGGAGGGCTGTTAATTTTTTTTTTTGAGTTAATCTTGTATCCTGCTACATTACTGAAAGTGTTTATGAGTTGTAGAAGTTCCTTGGTAAAAATTTTTGGGTCGCTTATGTAAACTATCATATCATCAGCAAATAGTGAGAGTTTGACTTATTCTTTTCTGCTTTGTATCCCCTTGATCTCCTTTTGGTGTCTTATTGCTCTATTTAGGACCTCATGAACTTTATTGGATAGATATGGAGAGAGAGGACAACCTTGTTTTGTTCCTGATTTCAGTGGGATAGCTGGGAGTTTCTCTCAATTTAGTTGAATGTTGGCTGTTGGCTTGCTGTATATTGTTTATAATGTTTAGGTATGTTCTTGCTCTCTCCAAGACACTGAGAGAAGCAATTAACAAATGGTACCTTCTGAAACTGAAAAGCTTCTGTAGAGCAAAGAACACGGTCAATAAGACAAAAATGACAGCCTACAGAATGAGAAAGATCTTCACTAACCTCATATCAGACAGAGGTCTGATCTCCAAAATATACAAATAACTCAAGAAATTTTGTCATCAAAAGAACAAATAATCCAGTAAAAAAATGGTTACAGTCCTAAAAAGAGAACTCTCAACAGAGGAATCTAAAATGGCTAAAAGGTACTTAAGGAAAGGTGCAACATCCTTAGACATCAGAGAAATTCAAATCAAAACAACTCTGAGATTCCATCTTACACCTTCTAAGAATGGCCAAGATAAAAAATACTGATGACAACTTATGTTGGAGAGGTTGTGGGGAAAAGAGAACACTTTTGCATTGATGGTTGGAATTCAAGCTAGAATAGCCCCTTTTGATATCAGTGTGGTGATTTCTCAGAAAATTAGGAAACAACCTTCCTCAAGACCCAGTAATACCACTTTTTGGTATATATCCAAAGGATGCTCAATCATACCACAGGGACATGTGCTCAACTATGTTCATAGCAGCATTGTTTGTCATAGCAAGAACCTGGAAACAACCTAAATGTCCCTTGACTGAAGAATTGATGAGGAAAATATGGTACATTTACACAATGGAGTACTACACAGCAAAAAAAAATCTTGAATTTTTCAGGCAAATGGATGGAGCTAGAAAACATTATTCTGAGTGAGGTAACCCAGACCCAGAAAGACAATTATCACATGTGCTAACTCATACATGTTTTTTTAAGCATAAAGCAAAGAAAACCAGCCCACAAATCACAATCTCAGAGAATCTAGACAAAAATGTTGACCCTAAGACAGACATAAATGGATCTAATCTACTTGGGAAGTAGAAAAAGAGAAAATCTCCTGAGTAAACTTGGAGCATAAGGACCTTAGGAAAGGGCTGAAGGCCAGGAGAAAAGCAGGGAGGGGAGCAGAGAAAAAATGTAAAGCTCAAAAAAGAGAGAGAAAAAAATGTTTATTACCTTGCCTTTTTTCCAGTTTGCTCTTTCTGTTTCTTGGTGTGTGATTTGGAATTCCCCTCTATAAGCTTGAACTTGTCTTATTGCCATTGGTTAATAAAGAAGCTACTTTGGCTTATGACATGGCAGAATATAGGTAGGCAGGAAAACTAAACTGAATGCAGAAAGAAAGAAGACAAACTCAAGGAGATGCCATGTAGCTGTCCAAGGAGAAAAACACCAGATATTTACCAGTTAGCCACAGCCTCATGCCAATACAGGGATTAATAGAATGGGGTTGATTTAAGATATAAGAGCCAGCTAAGTATATTCCTGAGCCACTGGCCAAATAATCTTGTAAGTAATACAGTTTCTGCATGATTATTAAAGTCTGGGTGGCCAAGAAAGAAAAGAACAGTCTCCATTTACAGGTGTGCTGACAATGTGATCAGTCAGCTTCCTGCTCCCGTTGCCTGTTATCATCACATCCAAGTCATTATTGTATGTGACTTTTAAACAACTGTGAACAGAAAACCAAGTTAAACCGTTTCTTCAATAGATTGCTTTTAGTCATAGTGTTCGATTACAGCTACAGATAAGTAATGAATGCAGAAGATGGCAGCAGAAGTGGGTTATCCATGTAAAGAAACCAACCATCTGCATTTGGGGGAGAATATTGAAGACATTGAAACTTTTGAATAGAAAAGTAGTAATGGAATGTTCTATGAAGAGATTAGTAGATTATGGGTTTGGAGCCTGGTGTATGGATTTAACAAAGTAATGATTATCTCTGAGTCACCAATAACACATCATTGTCACATTACATGAAGAGTTATAAGCACTCCCCCTTGGAGTCATTTAACCAATTTGAATGTCCAGGTTTGAACTCTTTATTTCATATTCCCAGTGTCTTCCACCTTCTGTCTGTACATTGTGTGAGTTTGAATCATCAATGTCTTTCATTGTTTCTAATGATGTGTCTTTCCCAAAAGAATGTGTCCCTTTTATTGGACAACGTGGAAAGGAAGGAACAGGATATTTTGTAAGAATTGTTAGCAGAATTTTAGAGGTGATTAAGTCAGTGCTCCTACTGATCCCATCTGACCCAGAGAACAAACAATACTACAAACATCATTTTTATCATCCATAAACATTAAGTTCATCATTTGGGGTGTATTTTAGAACATTTCTTTTCATCTCTGTATTTACTGCTTTTTATAAAAGATATACATATATTATTCTGGGCCAGGGGTAGGGAAGATGGTTTTATTTAAGATACAACTGTGAATATATAGGCAATATAAGGCAACTAAGTTTTACTGTTACATTGTTCTTTTAAAAGAAGGTTATGCAAACGTGTTAAGTACTTTTCAGGATAGTAGTCTTAAATCTTAAATGATTTGAAGGTACATCATTAACTTAGGCTGTAAGTCTACAGCCTAAGAGACAGTGGTAAGTAGAATAATGTATTCTGTGGGGCCTGGTTCATGAAATTTCAGTGGGAAATAATCACTGGATTAGCAACTGGGCTAAAGACCATTTGCATTATGTTTTAGTAAAATAACTCCTGACTGCCTATGTCTTGAGAATTATATGAAGATGAATTATAAAGTTTTGGATTAGTTTACTTAATGGAGAAAATTTCAAAAGAGCAAATGTTGAGGCTCTGGAGTTATTATTGTTTACTCTACTACAGGCATAAAATGAAAGAAAAAATAGGGCAAAAAAATAGAAAATGTACAGTTTGGAGAGAAAAAAACCCTCAGTACTAAACATTATAGTGAAGGTATAAGATAAAAATGAGGTTGTAATTGAGATTCCTCTTGCTCTGCAGTGAAACAATCAGAAAGGTACACTGAATGCAACACCCTACCCAGCTAAACTTTCAAATTTTGAAACAGTATCTAAAGGCTTTCTGCTTCTAGAAACTGCATACAAAAGGTAAATCTGATAGAATTTTGAGTTTAAACCATCTAGCTTTGGACATTTTTTGGTTAGGAGATTTGTAATGGCTATTGATACTTCCATAGGAGTCTATTTAAATTGTTTATCTGAATTTGCTGTAACTTTAGTAAGTAGTATCTATGAAGAAATTTGTCAGTTTATTTTATATTTTGCAGTTTTGTGGAGTACAGGTTTTGAAGTATGACCTAATGATTCTCTAGATTTCCTCAGAGTCTATTATAGCCATCTTTTTTGTTTCTGATTTTGTTAATTTGGATATCCACTCATTCCTTTTAGTGAGTTTGAATAAAAGTTTATCTATTTTCTTGATTTTCTAGAAGAACCAACTCTATATTTCATTGATTATTTGTATTTATCTCTTTGTTTCCCTTTTATTAGTTTCATCAGGTGAGATGGGAAAAATTGTATGTGGCTGGTCATTCAAAAATTTTACAGTGAAATCTGTAACTGGTTAGGATAGTGATCTCTGAGGGGAGAAAATCTAGAGTGGGCAGAGAGGTTGGATCTTTCTTATCTCTTTCAAATGAAAAATTGCAATTTCTGAATCTTTGCTGAAGATATAATATTCATAACACTTTTTCTTATTAGCTAAAATAACGCTGATTTAGCTGCAAATCAGGAGCAGCATCTTGAAAATATTTCCCCAAACCTTGCTTCTTCTCTCCCAACACGTAGTGTTGTCTTCTTTGCATTTTCTAATCTCAATTTGACCTTGTTTTGGTAAATTATAAGGGTAATGAACTGATAATCATTATTAGAAATACCTTTAATAATTACTGTTTTTAGTATAAAATTTATTTTGCCTTATAGTTTGTGATGTTTTGGTTCATGACTGGTTGACAGTTTTGAATCAGGCCTTCAGTGAGGCAGCACATCCCTGCAGATATGTGTAGTAGAACATATTACTCATCTTTTGATGGAATGCAAAAGGAGCAGAACTTTTATGCCACTACCATGCTGCTTTATTAAATATAGGTTCATAATACAGCATGGTAACACTAGCACAAGAAATCACATAATTGTTCAACAGAAATCAATATGTGTACACTACTTACATTCTTTTTCTGAGCTTTTATGCAACAATATGTAGCAAATAAATGAAACACATTTATATATCATTAAAAATACAAAATATTTATGGAAAATTTAGCTGTGAAAGTATAAATTTTGGGTCTTGATAGGTAGTTACATTAGTAAAGAGAGTCATATACAAGCATAAGAACCAAAGTTCAGACTCTCAGCATTTAAGTGAAAAACCAAACATAACCTCACACTTCTAAATTCCCAATACTATGGGGACAGAGACAAATCAATCCCGAGAGAGATGCCTGGTCTGCTGGCAGAGCCAAATATAAAGGTTCTGTAATCAGTGTGGAACTCTGTGTGAAATGTTAACTGTACTGTATATATTTACTTCTAGGAATTTCAGTGTTTCAGACTTCAAATTGAGGTCACTTAGATCTATTCTTTGTGCAGGGTGGAGAATATTAATCTGATTCCATTTTTCTGTATGTGGATGTTCAGTTTGCTCAGCACCCTTTGGTGAAGATACTCTCTCTCCATATATATATATATATATATATATATATATATATATATATATATATATATATATATATATTCTTCTCTCATGTATTATACCCCAACTGTAGTTTCTCCTTTCTCCCCTTCTCCAATTCTCTCTATCCCCACTCCTCTATTTCCCAGATCCTCTCCTCCTTTTTCCCTTCAGAAAAGAACAAGCCTCCCATGGAAATCAACCAAATACAGCAGAACAAGTTACCGTTAGATTAGGCACATACCCTTATATCAATGCCAAACAAGGCAAGCCAATATGAGAAAAAGTTTTCTTAAAGAAAGCAAAAGAGTGAGAAACACCAACCAATAGAACTGTTAGGAATCCCATAAAAATATCAAGCTACATAACCATATATACAGAGAACGTAGCTCAGACCCATACAAAATTCCTGGTTATTACTTCAGTTTTTGTGAACACCAATGGCCACTTCTTATTTGATTCTATAAGCTGTTTTATGTGATATCTTGATCTTTGGCTCATACAAACCTTCTTCCCTCTCTTCCACATAATTAACTCAATTCCTCTTGATGTTTCAGTGTGGGTCTCTGCTTATGCTCCTATAAATTTATGGATGAATCTCACTGATAATTATTATGCTTTACTCAGGGTGACTTTTTCTAGTTCCATAGGTTTGCCAGCAAATTCATGATGTCATTGTTTCGAAGAGTTGAGGAATACTCCATTTTGCATAAATGTGCATTTTATTTTTATTTTTTTAATTTATTTTCTTTTAGGCTCTCTCTCCTCAGCTGCCCAAGGACCTAGTTGAGTACATCTCTCTGAACCAGTGGGAACCTCTCTAGAGTCAAGGCTTTTGCCAACCCTAAAATGCCTCCCTTAATTAAGATATATACTTCCCTGCTCCCATATACATCCTTCCATTATCCCAAACATCCCATTCCCCAAGTTTTCCCTATCCTCCCCTTCTCACTTTTCTCTCCCCATCCCCCTTTCCCCCATTCCACCCCACCCCCCAGTTCCCAGTTTTTGCCCGGCAAACTTGTCTACTTCCCATATTCAGGCGGATGACTATGTTTTTCTGTGGGTTCACCTTCTTATTTAGCTTCTCTAGGATCACAAATTATAAGCTCAGTGTCCTTTATTTATGGCTAGAAACAAATTATGAGTGAGTACATCCCATGTTCATCTTTTTGGGTCTGGGATACCTCACTCAGGATAGTGTTTTCTATTTCCATCCATTTGCAAGCAAAATTCGAGAAGTCATTGTTTTTTACCGCTGAGCAGTACTCTAATGTGTATATATTCCACACATTCTTCATCCATTCTTGTATTGAAGGGCATCTAGGTTGTTTCCAGGTTCTGGCTATAACAAATAATGCTGCTAGGAACATAGTTGAACAAATGCTTTTGTCATATGATAGGGTATCTCTTGGGTATATTCCCAAGAGTGGTATTGCTGGGTCCAGGGGTAGGTTGATCCCGAATTTCCTGAGAAACAGAAACACTGATTTCCAAAGTGGTTGCACAAGATTGCATTCCCACCAGCAATGGATGAGGGTACCCCTTCCTCCACAACCTCTACAGCAAAGGCTATCATTGGTGTTTTTGATTTTAGCCATTCTGACAGGTGTAAGATGATATCTCAAAGTAGTTTTGATTTGCATTTACCTGATTGCTAACGAGGTAGAGCCTGAGCTTAAGTGTCTTTTGGCCATTTGAACTTCTTCTGTTGAGAATTCTCTGTTCAGTTCCGTGCCCCATTTTTTAATTGCGTTAATTAGCATTTTAAAGTCTAGTTTCTTGAGTTCTATATATATTTTGGAGATCAGACCTTTGTCAGTTGTGGGGTTGGTGAAGATCTTCTCCCAGTCAGTAGGTTGCCTTTTTGCCTTAGTGACAGTGTCCTTTGCTTTACAGAAGCTTCTCAGTTTCAGGAGGTCCCATTAATTCAATTTTTCCCTTAATGTCTGTGCTGTTGGGGTCATACATAGGAAGTGATCTCCTTTGCCCATCTGTCGTAGTGTACTTCCCACTTTCTCTTCTATCAGGTTCAGTGTATTCAGATTGATATTGAGGTCTTTGATCCATTTGGTCGTGAGTTTTGTGCATGGTGATAGATATGGGTCTATTTTCATTCTTCTACAGGTTGACATCCAGTTGTGCCAGCACCATTTGTTGAAGATGCTTTCTTTCTTCCATTGTATGCTTTTAGCTCTTTTATCAATAATAAGGTGTTCATAGGTTTGTGGGATAAAATCCGGGTCTTCTATATGACTCCATTGGTCGACTTCTCTGTTTTTATGCCAATACCACACTGTTTTCATTACTGTAGCTCTGTAATAGAGTTTGAAGTCAGGGATGGTAATGCCTCCAGAAGTTCCTTTATTGTATAAGAGTATTTTGGCTAATCTGGGTTTTTTGTTTTTCCAATAAAGTTGATTATTGTCCTCTCAAGATCTGTGAAGAATTTTGATGGGACCTTGATGGGGATTGCATTGAATCTATAAATTCCCGTTGGTAGAATTGCCATTTTTACTATGTTGATCCTCCCAATTCAAGAGCAAGGGAGATCCTTCTATTTTATGGTATCCTCTTCAATGCCTTAAAGTTCTGGTCAAATAGATCTTTCACTTCCTGGGTTAGAGTTACCCCAAGATATTTTATGCTGTTTGTGGCTATCGTGAAAGGTGATGCTTCTCTGATTTCCCTCTCTGCTTCCATATCCTTTGTGTATAGGAGGGCGACTGATTTTTGGAGTTGATCTTGTATCCTGCCACAGTACTAAAGGTGTTTATCAGACGTAGGAGTGCTTTGGTAGAGTTTTAGGGATCACTTATGTACACTATCATATCATCTGCAAATAACGAAAGTTTCACGACTTCCTTTCCAATTCGAATCCCCTTGAACCCTTTATGTTGTCTTATTGCTATTGCTAAAATTTCAAGCACTGTATCGAAGAGGTATGGAGAGAGTGGACAGCCTTGTCGTGTTCCTGATTTTAGTGTGATGGCTTTTAGTTTCTCTCCGTTTAATTTGATGTTAGCTGTCAGCTTGCTGTAAATAGCTTTTATTATATTTAGGTATGACCCTTGTATCACTAATCTTTCAAAGACTTTTATCAAAAAGGGATGTTGAATTTTGTCAAAAGCTTTTTCAGCATCTAATGAAATGATCATATGGTTTTTTTCTTTCAGTTTATTTATATGATGGATTACATTGATAGATTTTCGTATGTTGAACCAGCCCTGCATCTCTGGGATGAAGCCTACTTGATCATAATGGATAATTTTTCGGATGTGTTCTTGTATTCGGTTTGCCAGTATTTTGTTGAGGATTTTTGCGTCGATGTTCATGAGCGAGATTGGCCTGTAATTCTCTTTCTTGGTTGAGTCTTTGTGTGGTTTTGGTATCAGAGTAACTGTAGCTTCATAAAAGGAATTTGGCAATGACTCTTCTGTTTCTATATTGTGAAATACATTAAGGAGTATAGGCATTAGGTCTTCTTGGAAGTTCTTGTATAATTCTGCATTGAAACCATCTGGACCTGGGCTTTTTTGGTAAGGATGTTTTTTATAACAACTTCTAATTCTTCGCGACTAACAGGTCTATTTAGGTTGTTTACCTGGTCCTGCTTTAACTTTGGTATATGGTACTTATCTGAAAAAGTGTCCATTTCTTTTACATTTTCCTATTTCGTGGCATATAAGCTTTTGTAGTAAGATCTAATGATTCTCTGAATTTCCCCTTTGTCTGTGGTTATGTCTCCCTTTTCATTTCTGATCTTGTTATTTTGCCTATTCTCTCTCAGCCTTTTGATTAGTTTGGATAGGGGTTTATCAATCTTGTTGATTTTCTTCAAGAACCAGCTTTTTTTTAATTGATTCTTTGGATTGTTTTCTGTGTTTCTATTTTGTTGATTTCCGCCCTCAGTTTATTTCCAGTCTTCTACTCCTCCTAGGTGAGTCTGCTTCTTTTTTTCTAGAGCTTTCAGGTGGGCTGTTTAGTCTCCAAAGTGTGCTTTCTCTGTTTTCTTTAAGTGGGCACTTAATGCTATGATCTTCCTTCTTAGCACTGATTTCATAGTGTCCCATAGGTTTGAGTATGTTGAGTCTTTATTTTCATTGAATTCAAGAAAGACTTTAATTTCTTTCTTTATTTCTTCCTTGATCCAGTTGTGGTTCAGTACTTGACTGTCCCTTTTCCATGAGTTCGTAGACTTTCTGGGGGTAGCATTGTTGTTGAATTCTAACTTTAATCCATGGTAATCTGATAAGACACAAGTGGTTACTAATATTTTTATTGTAACTGTGTAAGTTTGCGTTGTTACCGAGTATGTGGTCAATTTTCGAGAAGGTTCCATGAGCTGCAGAGAAGAAGGTATACTCTTTCCTATTTGGGTGGAATGTTCTATAGATGTCTGTTAAGTTCATTTGATTCATTACTTCCCTTAATCCTCTTATTTCTCTGTTAGGTTTCTGTCTGATTGACCTGTCCATTGGTGAGAGAAGAGTAGTTCCCTTGTCTCAATAGCCTGCCTGCAGCAAGCAAGATAGACCCTTTGTTTATGAGCTACCCAAGCAACATGGAGATTGGATCTCATCACCAGGTGAGCCATCACTGTGGTGAGTGAGTTTCTGACCCGCAGCAGCAGCCTGTGACACGGAACTCAGATGTTCCTAGATTTTCCATCTCCATCCTTCCCTCCATTTGTGATTTCTTCATTACTTCCATTTCATTCTTCAAGTCTTGAACCGTTTCCCTTACCTGTTTGATTGCTTTTCCTTGTTTCTTTTGGTTTTCTTGGGTATTTTTGAGAGATGTATTCATTTCCTCAACCTTTTGTTTGTAATCTCTAATTGTTTATGGCAGTTTTTCACCTCCTGTTTAAGGTCTTCTATTATTTTCATGTAATTCACTTTTGAGTCAATTTCTTCTAATTCTTCTGGAGTAGGGTGTATCATTCTTATTTCGGGATCCCTGGATTCTGGTGATGTCATGTTGCCTTTCAGGTTGTTGGAGGAATTCTTGCATTGGTGCCTGCCCATCTCTTCCTTCAAATGGAGCCAAGAGAGGCCTGGTGTCTTGATCCAGTCTTTGCTGTGACTGACTCTTTGGGTGTATCTCCTCAGTGTAGAAGCAGGAACCGTTTCCCTCTAGATGGAACTCCTCAACACCAAAACATGGTCGCCTGGCAGTCCAATGACAAAAGGGCGAACTTGGTGGGCAGGACGGGGTTGAGTAGAACACAGGAGACCCTGTATGTAGCACAAGCTGAAGGTGCCTGCACTCCCTTGCAGGGGTCCTTGAGGCCTGGCCCGGTACTCACCACTCTGGGTGGGTAGCCTTAGTGTAGGAGCAGAAAACTCATCTTGAGCAAAGGACCTAGCAGACAGCAGGGCAGGCTTGGCAGGAGGTCTGGGGGGCTGGGTCATGTGTAAGAAAGTCATCCCTGCAGCAGGAGCTGGGGGAGGGTGTTTGTGCTCTCTTCAGGGACAATCCACCCCTGGATAGCACACACTCACCCATCCAGATAGAACTCCTCAGCACCTAAAGAGGGACACCTGGTAGCCCAATGAGCCGGGGACAAAAGGAAGAATGTGGCAGGCAGGGCAGGGTCCAGTAGAACACAGGAGACCCTGCAGCACAAGCTGAAGGTGCCCCCACTCCCAGCTCTTTGGTTGAAGAACATAAAGTTTGATTTCAGTTTCTGACTATTATGAATAAATGCCTATCCATATCATTGGTCAGGGCTGTCCAAATAACATCAGCTATTTCTGTTGCTTGCGGCCCCTCCCAAAGACTAAAATTATAACCCTGTTGTGGAAGAAACCATACACTTAGAACACAGGTCTTGGATGATGTAATCTGGATCAAACCGGAAAGTCTCCTTCCTGAGGCTTTGCTTCCATAGTTACAGAGAATACCATCCAGTCTGTCAAGTGAGGTAAGAAGAAAATACCATCCAAGCTGCCAAGTGATGGGTCAATTTAGTAGTCTTCATTAGTTGCAAAACCTATGGACCACAACAATCATGACCATGACCAGATATCTTTAATGTGCAGTCAGTGGTACTCACATCCTGGTGGGAAACAACATCTGTCTTGTTGGACTCAAGGCTCACCCAATAGGATGAAAATTATGCCTGGTGCTAGAAGGCTAGTCAACTTTCCATAGCCATTGAGTTCATAGGCTGTACAAAACAAATTATTACCATCACTTTGCTAGATCGACATAATTCCTTACTACATTCTGAATCTTGTCCCTGTATCCATGGATAAGCCTAATTGCAACCTGTCATCAAAGAAACTTCTTTTATCCCCTATCTTCTTTTATTGATTTTTTATTGAGCTCTACATTTTTCTGAACTCCCCTTCCTGCCTCTTCCCTCCCCCTTCAATCCTCCCCTAAGGTCCCCATGCTCCCAATTTACTCAGGAGTTCTTGTCTTTTTCTACATCCCATGTAGATTAGATCTATGTAAATCTCTCTTAATGTCCTCATTGTTCTCTAAATTCTCTGGGATTGTCGATTGTAGGCTGGTTTTCACTGTCTCACTGCTATTCTCCTAGTCTCTGGAAACATTGATTCTCACACTCTGTGATGTCACTGTCATTAGATTCCAAAACTGAGATCATACTGAACTTGTATTTCTGTGTTCATCTTACTTCACTCAGCATAATGGATCTTTCTCTTTTAATATATAGTCTATGTCATGCCTTAGAATTTTTTACTTGATGTGGATATCTGTGAAGATAGTATTTCTTATTTACGTATAAATTTTCTTGTTAACCCTGTAGTTAGGGTCTTCTCTACTCATTGTTAGACTAAGAATGTTTTCTGTTTAATTGCTTTATAAAACTTGAATTTAATGAAATTACAATATCGGCAATAAATTTAAATAACAGTAATTTCTAGGAAAATAACTGGATGATTACATAAATAAAATCCAATTAGGAATATTTATATCATAAAGACATCAATCAGTTTGAGATCAGAAAATTGATAATAAGGTGTTGTTGTTTTATGCCTTTAATTTCAGCATGAAGGAGGCATAAGCAGGTGGATATCTGTGAGTTTGAGGCCAGCCTGGTCTCCATTAGTGAATTCCAGGATAGCCAAGACTGTTACACAGATAAACCTTGATGTTTTACAGAACAACAACAAAAATATAATCGATTTAAAAGGGGAATCAGACATATTATGAAAATTAAAAGTATTTAGAAATATGAAGACTTTTAGAAAGACATTTAAGAATAAACATTGTCATTTGAAATCTAATGCAAGAAACAGAAATGGTGACTATATTCCTTAGGGTGGATACTTAAAATTGAGTGATAAGAAACAATGTCATAAATACTTTAAAATTTCCTGCCCATGAAACTATTAGGAAACTAAGAGAAAGAGTATGCAGATTAAGGAGAGTGGCATGGAGAACAAGAAGAAGCTAAAACCATTTCTTCTGCACAAAATCCTACCTGTGTTAGAGAAAAGATGAGAGTGGAAGGTTCACTAAATTTTTAACACATGATAATGGCACTAATTACATTAATCCTAGTAATACTCTTATAGATGTAAATTTATGTTGCGGGAGCTCCTTCTGCTCCTTCAGCCAATAGCCACTGAGATACCAGCCCATCGGGGCGTGGTCTCTCTCCCTTTAAAAAAGGGGCCACTTCCCTCTGCTCACTCTCTGGCTTCCTGCTCAGTTTCCAGCGACTAGGCTACCTTCCTGGTTGCGCAGAGGGCTGTTGTCTGGGACAGTGATCTGTAAGTTTTTCCCCCTTAAATAAATAACCATTCTATTAATCATAATTCCAAACTGGTGTGGGATTGTTTGTGACTTACGCCTTCACATTTATCTCTACCTCATGGAGTTGAATGTAGGAACACAGCCTTGCACATACCAACTTTACATAAATTCTGTTTCTCAATCCATAAATATTGCCAAACAAAACAAAAACATAGTTGCATACAAAAACAGATCTATAAAATGTGATCAAGTTCACTGTAGATTAGGAATGAAAAGAATTTGGTTCCAGTTGATTGCACAACATTTTGTGATATTATTCAGAAATCCAAATTTCTTTTCAAATTCCTTTGTTCCCAAATGATCCTTACTGTTTCTCTGTTCAATAAAATTTCCACTAAGCAAGATCAATGAGGCACAAGAAATCAAATATGTGAACAATAAAAATGATGTTAAAGCCAAATTTAGTGGTGGCTATTAGATTTAACTTCAAAGTCTCATCTCTTTTATCTTTAATTAATGTGTTTGGTTTAATGGTGTTTGAAGGAATATCCTCTCAGATTAAGTCTCTGTAGAAATACCTAATGTCAATGCCAAGAAACTCCCTTTAGAATTGTCACTGACCTGTCAATGGAAGGAATGTCCCAGATTCTCATAAATATTCCCCAATGCTTTTAGGCCTCTGGAACTATCAGGGGAATGTATTTGACTATATAGCATAAAGGGTAGTGAGCTCACAGTATGTGGATGGCTTTCAAATTCGTTTTTGAAAATGGAGACACAAATCTAAACTGCTTCAGCATTTGTTTTACATTTTATCCATTTATATTTAGTTTGTCTCTGAACTGAAGATCTACTGAAAAGGTGGAATGAAGCAGTTGGTGGGTTACTCTGTCCATTCTGCTCTCAAAATCACCGTAATCCTGTCAACAAATAAACAGGTACACTACTCAGAACTTTGAAAACTAATTCCAGGAAGGGCAGTACAATTGTGTCCGATTTGGTTTCATACTAAAGAAGGAAAAATGAGTTTTTACATAGTGTGTTTTGGTATAATATTTTTAAAATTGATTTGCATTGTCTATATTTATATACAAATATACCTATTTGATTAGCTCAGTGTATGTTGCTAAAAGTATTTTTCCAAAAAACCCAGAATTTGAGAGATATTTTGGTGTTATAAACTAAGTTATAAATGACAGTTTATTTTATCTACTTATTTACTATCCATTGATGATACACCACCAGAAAACCTATTCATGTTATGGGAGTGAAACAGAAAGCAGTTTATTAATTCCTGTAGAGACAATTAAAATTTAAAAAAACACAGTAGTTACAGGGTGATTTTAAAGCAACACTATTTAAATAACTATTGTACTCTGTTCTTTAAAAAATATCTATTTAAGCTCTACTAAAGCCAAATAATTGTAGTGATTTGTAGGAGCACAAAATGATTACAACAGTAAAATACATGGTGTTTCTGTATTTGAATATTTCAGTATTATGCCTGACAAACTAAAATCTAATAAATTTGGATGGTTATTGAGTTTGGAGGAAAATAACTTAAAGTATAAATAATCACATAAATATAAAACATTTATTGCACTCAATATAAGAAAAACATATTTTATCCTGACACTATCCTGAGTACACAACAGGTTTTTTTACTTTTACATATCAATGTGTATGCTGTAAGTTGACAGAATGTCAGTAAGACTCATAATATTGGACATATGTAAAATACTAGAAACTATACAGAAAATACCAGTATGGAGGAATGTTAGGTGCAATTCTTTGGAAATTTATTAAACGAGAGACAGAGTAGATCCTGAATATCTTGTAATCAGTAGAGAAATAATTTAAGAGAAAAATATAATATTCCATAATCTTAACCAAACTTAAAAGTTTAACTGAAACTTCATTTAAAAAATCCCACAATAATTCTAGTGGGAAAATATAAATAATAAAGGAAAATATTTTTCAAACATTAAATTCCATGAAGATTTTTATCAATTATTCACTAAAATATTTACTTGGAAATTTATTTTTAAAGATCTCATAGAGCCTATAGAATTTTCTTTGAAAAGAACACAATAGAGTTCTTTCAATATGGAAAAATAGAAAATGACATAGGCTGAATATGAATTTTAAAAGAGACATATTTCAAGAATGCATGTGAGGCATCTAGGAGTTAAACAGAAATCTCCAAAATTATACTAATATGCACAATCGATGAGTGGTTTCTTTTCATACCACTTAACCTACCATGACATATTTCAGGAAACGGCTAAGGTAAATTGAAGATATCCTTACCTGATCACTGAAAATACAGAGGGAGACTAAGACATATTCTGTCTCTAATATTAATCAAACTTCTTAGCAATTTTTATCTCATCAGAAAAAAATGAGAATGGAGAAGACCAATCACTCTTTAACAACAGAGTTCATCCTGGTGGGATTCTCAGATCACCCAGAACTGAAAACCTTCCTGTTCCTGGTGTTCTCTGTCATCTATCTGGTCACCATGATTGGGAATCTCGGGCTGGTGGTCTTGATTTACATGGAACGCCGTCTTCACACACCCATGTACATCTTTCTGGGAAACCTGGCTCTCATGGATTCTTGCTGTTCCTGTGCCATCACTCCCAAGATGCTAGAAAACTTCTTTTCTGTGGACAGAAGGATTTCTCTCTATGAATGCATGGCACAGTTCTATTTTCTCTGTGTTGCTGAAACTGCAGACTGCTTCCTTCTGGCAGCAATGGCCTATGACCGCTATGTGGCCATATGTAACCCTCTGCAGTACCACACCATGATGTCCAAGAAGCTCTCCATTCAGATGAGTGTAGGTACCTTCATTGCCAGTAATCTGCACTCTATGATTCATGTAGGCTGTCTTTTAAGGTTAACTTTTTGTAAATCAAATCGGATTGATCACTTCTTCTGTGATATTCTTCCGCTCTATAGGCTCTCCTGTACAGACCCTTTTATTAATGAACTAATGATATATATATTTTCAATGCCAATTCAAGTCTTTACCATTGCCACTGTTTTGGTCTCTTATTTCTACATTCTTTTTACTATTTGCAAGATGAAATCCAAGGATGGGAGAGGAAAAGCATTTTTCCACTTGTGCATCCCACTTTCTTTCTGTGTCAATATTCTACATCTGTCTTCTCATGTATATTCGACCATTTGAAGAAGGGAATAAAGATATACCAGTGGCTGTATTTTATACAATAATAATTCCTTTGTTAAACCCTTTTATTTACAGCCTGAGAAATAAGGAGGTAATAAATGCTGTTAAGAAAGTTATAAATAGTTATAGTACTTTTAAGAAATCTTCCAGGTCTACAGATCACTAGTTGTAACTCATTAAAATAATTTTATAAATATGAAATTTAAAAATAAAAATGTTGCATATATAAACTATTATTCTTTAAATCATTAGAATATATTAATATATTATACAATATATTAATGCAATTCCAAAATAGTTAATTATTCATCTCAATTATATAATCTGAATAAGTCAATGTAAATTTAATAACTGTCATATTTACTCTCATTACACTAAGGAAATTGACTTATAGTATTGCTTTAGTAAGTTAATACCACATCATAATTTGATATAAATATTTATGTTTTCAGATGGCTAGTGTATAAAATGATATCAACAGAACGACAACAGGCAACTTTAGCAAAAAGTGGGTTGATTACATTTCTTCAACACACCAGAAAACACAACAAACTGGAAAAGGGATGAAATCATAATCTCTAAAAACCCACTTAAATCAAAATTCGTAATCTGAAATTCTATAGCATCCATAAAGAGCAAAACCAACTGTGGGGTTGTTTACAATGGGGACATGGAAGTACAAATACATGAGCTATGGAGGCACATTGGTCATTCAAAGCACCACTGCCTATTATCTGGCTCCCATAGACTAATGACCATGTCATGATACAAGATGCATTTATTCCAGTTTTTAAGTTCTTGTAGTATTTAATGGTTTCAACGCTGTCAAAAATGTACAGTCTAAAGTCTTTATTGAGACCGAAGGCCATTTCTTAACTATGACCCCTGTAAAATAGAAAGACAAATTGTATACTTCTAATATACATCGTCACAGAATATAAATTCCCATTCCAAAAGGAATGAGTGGAGATATACTGAGGAAATGGTGGGCCAAAGCAAGGTAGAATTGTAGGAGGCCAAGAATAAATTCTTTAGCTCAATGTCTAGTGTCTAATGATTTATTTTTATTTATTTTTATTTTTTTTGATCAATTAACCTTTCGGGTTACAATTATAACAAGTGAGTAAAATGTACACACTTGTGCAATGGTGGTGTGAATTACATTTTTATTGTACGTAAGTCACAGTCCATATTTTGAGACTCACTATTCTTATATATTAAGTCCCTATGGATAAACATATGGTAGACCCTATGGGGATAATCTACCACTTTTACAGTCCTAAATATGCAAAGTATTAAACTGGGTCCTGCTGATTTATCATTATACCTGTAGATTAGTGAGCTTCTAATCCTCATACAGAAACTTATTTTTGTAGTAGCAGGTAACTGAAACAGATCTACAACTGGATAAGGTAAAAAGAATAAGGCACTATAGATTTTCCATCCTAAATGGGGAACCTACATCATACCCTGCCTTCCCAGTTCTCAAGGATCATTGCAGGAGATGGATGGGGTGGAAAAATTAAAGAGCTAGAGGTGGTGGATGACATCTAGGTAAGAGTACTACCTGAACACAAGGAAGTTGAATATATGTACTCATAGCAGTTTGAAACATCCTTTCCTGGGGTTCTGAAGGTTCTGTTGTGGATTACAAGACCTGTTTGTTGTTGGATGTTTTACTACTTTTTATTCTTTCCCTCCTTGGGGGCCTTATCACCCAGGTCACAAATAAATCACAAGAGTCTTATTTTTTTTATAAATGCCTGGCCATAGCTTTTCTTGTAGCTATTCAGCATTTATAAGCATGAGGTATGCTATCTACCTTTGCCTCTGGTGATTTCTGAACACAAGGAAATCACACATATGAATTCATAGAAGTTTGGATGTTACATTACTGGGCCTATTAGGTTCTATTTTTTATCTTTGAGGATTACAGGACCTGCTCTAATCTGTCAGCCTGATTTCCAAATTTAAGACAATAATTATATTTGCTAAAATATGGTTTTTATTATATAATATTCACGACTGAATATATTTTGAAAGAATCTACATACAACAATTCATATCTAATTTTGAGAGGAACATCATTTTATCAGTTTAAACTGCTTTTGAATGCTATGCAGACTAAAGATGAGTTGACTGGAAACATCTACTCCAAGTCCATAGTCTTTCTGAATTCTTTATATGATTAACAGGAGCAATCCCTCCTTACTTCATTCTGTATATTTTTTTTGCTTAAAGATTCATTTTAATTGCACAAATTTTCTTTAAGGTTTCTTGTGTACAGACAACCATGCTTGTATTTCAAAAGACAAAGTGGAATAAAACTTTAAAATGTGATGGGAACAAATTTGTAGCCAAAATGAAGTATTATGAAAGGATAATGTTATTCAAGAATAATAAATATGCCTATAGAGAATGTAGCTTGCTATTGTTCTCTGAGATTATACTATCTGCTACAAAAATTCATCAAATTGGTTATTTCTTTTACAATTCTCCAATTTCAGTTGTAAATTTGTCTCTACTTTCCACAAGTGTTAAAACAAAAAGCCCAGGTAAAGCAACTAATAACGAGAAAGGCTTAGTGTAGCTCACAATTTAGAGATTTTATTGCTTTACCAGTTGACCCTTTCATTTGAGGCTTGGTGTCAAGGTAAATTACACTGTAGAATAACACTTCTCATTTCAGGTCTAAAGAACTAAAAGTGGAAAGATGACTGGAACAGATTCTGACAATATTTTTCAAATAATGCCTCTATTGACAAAATCTCCCACATAACCCATATGTTAAAGTTTTCCCAACCTGCCAATTCCCCCAAATAGCAGAGTCAACTTTTATTATTTATGAAAGAACCTGGAATAATGCCAGGATGAAAAATATGGGATGTGGGAAAATGAATATGTTTAAATATGTCCACAGATATAATCATATACACAAATGAGATCACATCACTATTAGTTCACACAAATACACAGAAATACATATGCATATCTTCACATTTCTTTGTATATATACATTATGACAGTTAACGTATTTACAATGACATAATGAATGGCATACAAACCCGTTAAAGTATTTTAACTTGCTTTCTGATGTATTAGTTCTATTGCGCTGAAGATATTACAAGTATTTTTATAATTTAACATTCATTTTAAATATTTTAAGGAAATGGGTGCACAGACAAGAGTCCATTTCAATAATAGTTCTAGAAAACAGGAATATAATCAGTGTGTAAGAATAGTTGTTGCAAAACAATGAATAACTGTATTTCCTATTCCAGAAACATAGTATAGAAATGACAGTAGGAAAGTATTTTAAATTCCACTGTTGAATAGATCATGGCCCCAAACAAGCTTGTAATATTAGTGATGTGGGGGTGTATATAAAGGATTGTTGAGAGTAACAGGTAAAAATTCTAGCTCCGTGTTCAGTGAAAGAAACTCTTTCAAGAAGATAACTTGAAAAGTGAATAAGCAGGACACTTGACATCCTCTGCCAATGTACAAGTTTTCACGACTAAATAGAACTAATTAGACAATCGTGTGCATGCATGACAAACATACCCTACAAAACAACAGCAACAGCAAAATTCTAGGTTAGGTTCATCTTCAAAATATTTTGAACAGTGTAAAAATACTTCCAAATTAAGTCTGCACAGTATTTTGATATTTAAATAAGAATACAATAGATAATATTGAGACCTAAGTATTTTTTTTAAGAATTTTGCCAATGAATTTTTTACTTGCTTAATTCTCAAACTGTAGATAATTGGATTCAGTACAGGAATTAAGACAGTGTAAAATACAGAATCTATCATGTCATCATCATCTGCTTGTGAAGATGCAGGACGCACATACATGAAAAGAAGAGGGCCATAGTATAAAGACACAGACAAGAGATGGGCTCCACATGTGGAGAAGGCTTTCTTTATGCCTTTGGTAGATTTCTGATTTAAGATTGAAAACAGAATGATAGTGTAAGAGATAAGGTTAGTTGAAATAGTAAATACTTGAATTGAGCCAGAGAAAATAAAAAGCATTAGGTAATTGAGAGAAGGATCACTACAGTAAATCTTTAACAGTGGCATAACATCACAATAAAAATGATGTATTGTGTTGGAATTACAGAATGTTAGTCTTAGTAAAGAGCCTTCATGAATTAAAGCATGAATAAATCCACCTATAAAGGACAATATTAACAGATAAATACAGAGTTTATTTGTCATGATCACTGGGTAGAGTAATGGCTTGCATATGGCTATGTAGCGATCATAGGCCATTGCTGCCAAGAGAAAACATTCTGCGGTTGCACTGATTACAAATGAGAAAAACTGTATCATGCATTCTGAAAGAGAAATCAGTTTACTCTTAGCAAAAATGTCTATTAGCATCTTTGGTGTCACGGTGGATGATAACCAAGTATCCACAAATGCTAAACTCCCTAGAAATAAATACATGGGGATGTGAAGGTCAGGGTCATTCCAGATGAGAGTGATGAGACCAAGGTTCCCCACAATGGTGATGAGATAGATCACCAGGAACAGCAGGAAGAGGGGGATTTCCCACTGTGGCAGATGAGTGAGTCCTGTGAGAACAAACTGTGTCAGGACTGTTGCATTCCCTGTTCCCATGTCCTCTCTGTTTGTCCCTGAGAATGAGAAATGAATGATGGCTATCACACAGAATTCATAAAAATCAGTGAAGTCAAATTTTGGGTAGTAGAATTTAAAATACAATCATATACATAAGAATGGCCATAATATTTCAATTAATATCACTATATAAGATAACAACTTTTCTTCAGAGTGAAGAAATTGTTTCAATTCTTTTTCTAATAAAAATGTGAGTATATTAAAATATTCAAGTAAAAGATATCTTTCAATTGTGTGAAGAGTGTGAATTTACAAATTGGCTTGGTGTGAATTATTTTTGTGTTACATATTCATAATCAAGGCAAAAGATGTTTTAAGCACCTACATTATACTGGAAATTCAACGAAGGGTTCTTATCCATACAAATATTATAATTTAATAAAGTGAAATCTTACAATATATAGTGACCAAGGAATTTTTTCAAAAGTTATTGTTCAGAAGTAGATAAAATTAGTTTCTAGTAGGGGTAAACAGGAATTAGTAATATAAAAAAGTCTTAATGACCCAGAAGCTCCTGTGTACAACAGATTTTCTAGGAATATTTATTCAAATTGTAGACCATAAGAGTTAGTTGTAAGTTGGCAAAGAAGCTTATAAACAAGAATCTAATGGCCAACTTTATAAAGGAACTACTTCTGATGATATTCAATGAAAATGAAGTTATTTAAACATGAGAATGGACATTGTCAATACTAGAAAACTAGGAAGACAGATATACATTGGAAAGGATTTGTAATATTGAGCAACTACAATACAGGGACACATTATAGGTGAACTTAGAATTTATTGGAATTAAAACATCATTTGTTGACTATATGATATGGTATTTTCAAATGGTTTTCTGAAATTAAGATACACAAGTCTTCTGGTCATTATCACTGAACATGAAAAGCACATACTTACTTGTATTGGTCTACTGTCGGCTTAACCCTAATGACCATGTATGACCACTTAGATCTTTTGTGTAATAATGCCCATGTTTTTTCCACTAATTATTCTGATATTCCCAAAATTTCTGTGTTAAATCCAGTCACTTCTAGATTCCACTTTACTTCAAAGTATATCAAAGGAAAGACAAGTAAGGAAACACAAATATAGTTTCAGAAGTCAAAAAAAAAAGATCTTGTGAGTAAATAGCAAGAGTTACCTGAGTGCTGAAATTGAGAAAACTTTAATGGCCAGGAGAAAATAGTTTTCTTCATATTACCAGAAAGTAGCAGTAAATGATGAAAAGAAAATGGCCACATAGTAATGTTGTTTGATTTTCTGGAAATATGGGAGATAGTTGATATTCATTTTGTGTCCTAGACTACTGTAGTCTTATACATGTAGTCTACTTAAGGAAAAGGCATTTTGAAAAGTGAGAGAGGAAGAAAGCACTAAAAATAGAAAAGTTACAATCTTCATTGATGGGAAATGGGTGTATAAGAAGTAATAAAAGGGAGAAAGCAAGACTGGTAGTGCTTAGGAAAGTATATGAATTTAAGAAGGAAAAGAAATAAAAAGAATAAAGAGGGATCAGCAGAGCACTTTGAAAAACCTAGAATGCCTTTTTCCCTTTAGTATTTGTTATATAAATCCTTCAATACATGGGACTGTTTGGAGAGAGGAAAGGAAGAGGAAATACTTAAATATAATCTCACCAAATAAAAATTAATTAGGAAATAAAAGCTTATTTAAATTTACACTTGAAATATGTGTAGAAGAAGAAGTTGCTCACATTTGGTTTTTGATATTTGTATTAACTTTATGGATTATTATCTATTGTTGATTTTTAAAAATCATTTTGTTTTTGTAAAAATCAAAATGCAGTTTACAATAGAATATGCATTTCTTAAAAGAGATATTAAATTCAATTTCATTAATTTCTGTGGTTGATGTATTTAAGCATATATGATCAGTGCCTGCATTTATTACTGTATTTCTATGATGCATATTTGATGTCAAAAATTAGAAAATATTTTGATGCAAATCATATTAGTTTGATTTGAACACA
Source organism: Microtus oregoni (assembly GCF_018167655.1). Classification (NCBI taxonomy): domain Eukaryota; kingdom Metazoa; phylum Chordata; class Mammalia; order Rodentia; family Cricetidae; genus Microtus; species Microtus oregoni. The sequence continues at coordinate 29,492,362 of NW_024543089.1, forward strand.
CATATTCACATATCTCTCTAACAATCATCTACATTCCATTCCCTTTTGTTTTATATTTGTAGAAAAAAATTGATGCAGATCAATTTTGTATACAGGTGATATACACCATGCCAATATTTAATTTTGAAGGCAAATTAAATAGGAATAGTTTTCCTTCCATAGAGCCCCAAACACACCAAGAAATACAAATTCTTAAATCACTTGAAATTGGAGATGTAACAAATCACTAGCACAATAAAGAGTAGTGGAAAATATCTTTGACATAACTTAATATGTATTTATTTTTATGTATTTAAGCATATATGATATTTATATCAAGGTATAATACTCAATGAAACAATTATACAAGCAACCTATTTTGAATACATTTATAAATAATATAAATTATGAAGATATAAAGAAACAACATAAGTATTATTTTATAAGTAAAAGATATAATTTTAAATCTTTTGCTTCTAAGTAACTAATCTTAAAAGTCTTCTGAAGGAACATGACTAAAGAATATTCTTTTTGCTGTCATCAGCAGAAGAATTGCACGTATGAGTATCATTATGGTTTCATATTGAATTTTGAGTGTATTATAATCAAGATTAAAAATATAGTCCAGCTGTTAAATGCTAAACTCAGAACTAAAATCATTTTTGTAAGGTAAAAAGACTGCATAAAGTGTGACCCACTGTAGTTCCTGATGCCACTACAATGAATAAAGAGGTGTTAGAGACGTGGGAAAGACCAAAAAACAAAGAGGGTTTTTTCTGAATTTGATTGGTTGGTTTGGTTTAATTTAGTTTTAAATATTTTGTGGTTTTGCTTTATTTTCTTTTAGGAGGTATGCTGCAAGGGTGAATCATAGCTATGGGGGACTGGGGAATGATTAGAATTGGGGTGCATGATTTGACACTCCCAAAGGGTCAATAAATAAATTACATTAAAAACCATTCTTAAGGATAGCAATTCTAGATATTTTGCTCATTTATATTTAATCATGAATTAAAATATAAAAGCAATTATTTGTTGTTGCTTTTTCTTTATACCCAGATGTATAAAATTATTATGAAATAAGATGCTTTCTAAATTTCTGTTGAAAACATGGTGAATACCACAGAACTCATTTGTATCTTACCTATATCAAGAAAAAATTGCAGAGATCCTTAAAAAGCATCAGTCATCTAAATAATAACAAGTACAGCATTACTTTTCAGCAGGACCATGCATGATGATTACAACTTTTTTTTATAATAAGTTGTTTGGAAGTTTCATGTCTAAGGACAGCACACTTTGTTTATATGACCTTTCCTTCAATGCAAGAAACTTTATACCCTGGCCTACCTTTCCAGTGGAGGAAGGGTTGAAGAACTTGAATTCCCACAAAGACTCGGGGTTCACTGGAGGTTAAGAAGAGGTTTCTCTACTGGACAGTAGTCTAAATTGGTTCCATGGGGGCATTGCAAACTTCAAAACCATAAATATTCACTTACTGTTAGGTACTCTGATTTTTACCATAGAGATTATAATATCATACTACTTCCCATCACAGTTTGGCCAAACGACTTTATACTTTAAGGACCCTGAATAGTATACTTCTGAACTCATCAATCATGAATTATTCATGTTTATGATAAAATCTCATTTTCTTAAAATGTGAGTTGTGATTCCCATGTGACTTTGGAAAATATTTGTAGTTGACAATGGTTTTAAAATATAAAAACCTTAAAAATCATTGAGAATAAAATGCGGTGAGTCTGATGTGGTTCTGGCAGTCCTTAATCCTCTTGCCCTTTGCCTTCCTTGCAGTTTTGGTGAACAAACAAGTGCAGTTTGCACTGCAAATGTCATTGTTTTAAGCACATAAAACACTGTTTCAAACATCTGATTCACAATCTAGGTCCCTGTAGGTTATGAATTGCATTTTTTTTACTGCACACACAGTGCTATGTTTTGTTTTGAGTTTGGTTTCTCTTTTGCTTGTATAAGCAAACTGGTTTAATTACATAAAACTGAAGATGACAAAATTTTTCTTATTGTTGTTTAGCAACAGTATTAAATTAATCTGTATTTTGATAGTATTCTTGTAGAATGAAATTTTTTTATTTTAAAAATTTTGTCACTAACTTGACTTTCCTGAAAACTAATAAATGAACTTTTGCTTGGAATTATGATAGAATTTTCAGCACCTTCTGTAATGGCTGGTGATGGAGGAAGGTCATTGGCTAATAAAGGAACTGCCCTGGCCCATTTTATTGGTTAGAGGATAGGTGGGAGGAGTAAACAGAACAGAATGCTGGGAGGAACAAGGAAGTGAGCTCAGAGTCTCGACAGCACTTCTCTCTGGGGCAGATGCCTGAGAGAGACGCCATGCCCTGCTCCCGGGATGAAGTTCTGACCCAGGATGGACTAGGCTAGAATCCCCCCGGTAAGCGCACCTTGGGGTGCTACACACAGATGATTAGAAATGGGCTAAATTAATATGTGAGAATTAGCCTAGAAGAGAATGGGCCAAGCAGTGTTTAAATGAATACAGTTTCCGTGTAATTATTTCGGGCATAAGCTAGCCGAGCAGGCAGCCGGGGTGCCGGGGAAGCAGCCCCTTTGCCTCCCTTATTACTACAGTTGGCGCCCACGTGATGGACTAAACCCACTTAAAAAAACTGAGAAGGCTTAAAAATAAGGGAAAGAGACTTTAACACAGATTTTTGCTGTTTGTTGCTGGCGTGCTGTAGAGAGATTTCCTGATTCGGCAACAATAGCAGAAAAAAACGCTGTGTCATTTTAAAGCCCGACTTCCTGGGGCTGTGCCACCATTGCGATCTCTGTCTGGCTCCTGCGGGAGACAGAGCTTTTGAATAGAGCATTTGGAGTAAAGTGCTATGATTTGTTTGATGGCAACTAGACTCGCTGTGTTCTGCTGTGATCTCGGGTCTGCTCTGCTTGTTAGAGGCAAGCAAGCGCTTTCATCTAAGAGAGGCTTCCTGACTCAGCTTCAGCTGCAAAACCCTGCAGATCATTAAGAGGTCCTGCCACGAAACACTTAAATGGTGTTGACGAAAAGCTGAGCGCATGCTTTTCGGTTTTCAGCCGTAGCAGGAAAAAAGCTGTGCCGTTTAAAAATGCCAGCTTTCTGGGCTGTCCTGCCAGGGCAAACTCTGACTCTTTTATGCATGCGGTTCGTGCAGTTTGCAAGCACAGGCTGCTGAAGCTCACTTGCTGGCTACAGCCAGTACCTCAGCCATGAGGCTGGAAAGCTAAGGGATGGGCTGGATCCAGCCGGCAAAGCCACGCCTTTAATCCTACTGATATTGCTTGGTAAATTAAAGACTTGTGTGGTTAGAAAAAGAGAGATATACAGTAAAGAGAGATTCAAAGACAAAGAAAATTTCTAAATGGTTTAAAGTGTGTTAAAAATATATGCAGACTAAAAGTTGAAGTTCTTAAAGTAAAAAACAAAAAAAGGAAGAGAGTTGTTGTGTGTGGTAGCACACGCCTTTAATCCCAGTGCCTAGAAGGCAGAGGCAAACAGATCTCTGTGAGTTCAAGGTGTAGTAGCTTACACCTTTAATCCCAATGCCTGGGAGGCAGAGACAGGCGGATCTCTGAGAGTTCAAAGACAACCTGGTTTACAGAGTTACTTCAGGTCAAAGATACAGAGAACCTGTCTCAAAAAGCAAAGAGTTAAAAGTAAAAATAAACAAAATAGAGGTTAAAACAAAGCTGCACAAAGATGGAAAATACACAGAGAATTTTGATACTGTATGCTATTATGCTCTCTTTGAATTGTTTGAATGCTGAGGAAAGAGCAAAAGCTACTAAAAGATATTTGTTTATAAATGCTTCTGAATTAATCCAACATAGATATATTGAATTTGGATCTAAGGATATGATACTTTGGAAAGGAGTTTCTTATTTTGTTTTCACAGAGGATGAGACGCTGTTCATTTCTTCTATCCCGATATGGTATGATGGACCACGCCCTCCTGAAGGGTTGCAGTGAACATCTTCAGAAAATTGCTTCGCTCAACTGCCAACTGAGATGAAACTAGCACACAGGTTATACCATGAAAGACCTAAGTAACGATGCCCCCATTCAGCAGGAAGCAGTTTGGAAAGAAAAAACTGTGCCCATGTTCCCAAATATGGTTTATAAACGTCCTTTTACATTTAAAGGGGGATATGATATATATATGAATAATTTGCATTAGTATAGATTTTGCTTTATTGATAGAGATTTAAGGTCAATTTTGTTATATGTATAAGTGTTTCTGATTTTGATTAAGGTATTGTGATTGTGTAGTTCATTTAAATATGTACTGTATAATTAAGAAATATAGGTTGTTAATGGATAATCATCAATAATATTAAAGCTTGTAGTCATGTTAGTTAGATTTTCTAGATATATAGAGATATATTTTAGATAGACATTCTTCATGTCTTTCAAAGATTACAGAATAGGACATTTAATGTTTTAATAACTGAGGACTTTTCATGACAATGAGACACTCTGCTCCTGGCAGCACCAATCTACTTCAAGAGGAAGATGGGCATCGAAGAGGATCTTTATGGAGTTTGATAGCCATTTGGGCAAGAAACTGCTCTTGCCTGGACTATTGCATAAACTGGACACAGAGAACCCACAGAGAGAGGACTACTGAACTTGCCTAAGGCGAGATGATCTTTCGGGGTTCCTGATTCATGAAAGAGTCTGCGAGACATTCTGCAGGACACAAGAGATAGTGACTGAACTGACTTTGAATTTTCCTGCTTTATGGAAATGTCTGCTGGATACCATGGACCTGAAGGCTGAAGATGGATGCCCCAACGGTACAGAGGAACTTTGGGTGACTGTCCAGGCAGCGAGATGTCTCTGTCATTTCTAGAGTTTTAAAAGTTGCTTTTTTCTTGTTTGCTTAGGTAGTATTGTATCTTTCTGGAGTCTTTGATGGAGTTAAGAATAGTTATAGTTATAGTTTTCCTTAGTTATGATAAAGATTATTGTAATTTTTAATTGATAACTGTTTTGTTATATATAATTTTGCTATGTTAAAGTTAAAGCTTTTTTTTTTAAACCAAAAAAGGGGAAATGATGGAGGAAGGTCATTGGCTAATAAAGGCACTGCCCTGGCCCATTTTATTGGTTAGAGGATAGGTGGGAGGAGTAAACAGAACAGAATGCTGGGAGGAACAGGAAGTGAGCTCAGAGTCTCGACAGCACTTCTCTCTGGAGCAGACGCCTGAGAGAGATGCCATGCCCTGCTCCCGGGATGAAGCTCCGACCCAGGATGGACTAGGCTAGAATCTCCCCGGTAAGCGCACCTTGCGGTGCTACACAGATGATTAGAAATGGGCTAAATTAATATGTGAGAATTAGCCTAGAAGAGAATGGGCCAAGCAGTGTTTAAATGAATACAGTTTCCGTGTAATTATTTCAGGCATAAGCTAGCCGAGCAGGCAGCCGGGGTGCCGGGGAAGCAGCCCCGTTGCCGCCCTAATTACTATAGGCCGGAAACATACCTTTGCCTTTTTTGGAATACATGGCTTTGCAAAGTGGCATTCTCAGCATTGAAGTTGATACAATCAAAATAGTAATCAACTCAGAAAAGTGTGGAAGATGATGTGCATTTTACAGTAGTAAATATTTAGCTATGGCTTGATAAATACATAAAACTGCAAGTAGAACCATCTCACCATTAGTGAAATTTGCTTCCCACTTTAATAATTAATAAAATTACATCAAAGATATGTTTAAAAGCAAATCCGGCTATGGTTCATTTGTAATTGGATGAGAAAACTGGCAGTTAAAGGAAGAAATGAAAATATAAGTACAAGATTGCAGTACAGAGAAGAGTGTATCCAAGGTTCCCAAGCATCAAAGACTGACATCTCAGTTCCCTGCAGAACTTGTTAAAATGCAGATGCTGCTTAAGTAGCTATGGGTGGGCTAAGGACACTTTTGGTCTGCCCTCTGGCTATCAGTGAAAGAGAAAAATTACCAGAGAAACAAAACATGTAAATGTGAATTTCTTGCAGTGAAAAAACCAGAGAGGAGGAAGATGTATTCAATGAGGCAGTATATTTGATATAACACGGAACTTGAAGGATGGGTCACAGACTGTACAGTTTCCTAGTTTAGAAGTCTACTCTGGTGGAGGAGTAACTAAATAGTAACAAATTCTGATACTTCTATTTTTCTTTAAATATATTATACTAGTTCTTTGAGAATTTCTTGCAACAGGTTTTAATGATAGCTAGTTCTTCCCCAAAATCCTTTCAGATTCTTGCTACATTTCTTTACTCTTAACTTTATCCAATTTTGTGTCCTTTTTTGTTTGATTTGCATCCTTCAAGTCCAATAAGTGCTGTCCAAATATGTATTCTTGGATATGTAATTCTGATCATGAAATGTCTGTGATGATGAAGGAAGGCTTTGCAGATAGTACAGGTAAAAGAATATGGGTGCTTAGTATCTCTATGGATTTTGCTCCTCCTAGAAATGGGAAAAACCGTCCAAGTTTACATTGCTACAAGCTATGAATAAATGTTTCTCTTTCCTTGCATCCTCACCAGCATGTACTGCCATTTGTCATATCAGTCTTTGCCATTTTGACTGGTATAAAAAATCTCAAAAGTAGTTTTAATTTCAATTTCTATTATTTCTCTGATGGCTAAAGATTTGAACTTTGAAGTGTTTTTTGGCTATTTGTGTTACATCTTTAGAGAATTCTCTGCTTAATTCTGTACTCCATTTTTAAACTGAGTTACTTTTTTTCTTGGTGATTAGGTGTTTCTTTAAGTTCTTTGTACATTCTAGATACAAACCCACAACCAGAGCTATAATTCAGAAAAAATCATTTCTGTTTCTGTAGGTTGTCACTTTTTCTGTGTGATGGTACTCATTGTCATGCAGAAGATTTTTAATTTCAAGAGGCCTCATTTATTAATTGTTGGGCTTAGATCCTGTGCTATCAATGTTCTGTTCATAGGATATTTTCCTCTGCCAATAAGTTCAAGCCTATACTATTATTTTTCTTCTATTATAATCTGAGTGTCTGATATTATATGAAGGTTCTGGATCTATTTGGAGTCCAAAGAGTTGTATCTAATTCACTTTCTATCCTAACTTGAATAACCATCCAAAACTATCTTTTTATGTCTCTCAAACTTTTACAATTACAGCACTTTTGTGAGATTCTTTTCTGAATTTATTAACAAGGAGAACTATTAGTATTACCATCAAGTCTTCAATTCCAATGAAACCTTAGATGGAAATTACAATGCCTGAGTTAACAGGAAGTACAAGCAAGCAACTTCCAAAAAATGTGAGTGATGGCAGAAACAGCTGTCTGCCTAATCTGTTACCCTAGATTCCTCTGTAATGTTGAGACATCCATATTTGACCTACAGGCTTAGAATGTCTGAAAGACATTTCTGTGAAGCAGTATGCTTGAAGGACTTTGTTGCCTTGTCTTTTCAAAGTTCAGCAGTAACTTTCTTTTGTGATCTGCTTGTCTAATTTGAACAATAAACTGTCAGCAGTTGAGGCAAAGGAAGTTTCTTGCCTGGTAACTAACTTTCACCACAATGAAAATAATCTCCACATGGAGTTTCTTCAATGTCCATCATCTTTTCTGAAATAGATAGGCTGCCAGGAGAAAACATGTCATTATTATTGAAAGGACCCTTATGCTATTAAAACAGTTTCTGTAGCTCTCTGAAGTGTGTGAAGACCACCTTCCTATCTAAAATATATTTGTTTGACCTTGAAAACATACTGAGCATGACTACAAGTTTGATTGTAATATGTGACTGACTACTAACCTGAATTTCTATATTATCTTATAGATAGTTTAAAATAATAACTTTCATGGACTCAAAATTTACATTACCTAGTTAAATGGGTTACATAGTTACAATACCTTGGATAAGATTAGAAATGTTTGTACAGTATGTTTTAACAAAAATATCCTCAAATCTGTATCAAGGTATAAAAGTCCATATCAATATAACATATTTAAAACTGGTAGTTGTGGTTTTGGTTTAAAAGTAGACTCATTAATCTACCCTTTTTCCTGTCATCTATATCCCCATTTTTTTCTTTTCAGAATAAGATCTCTGAATCTATTCTTCTTTTTTCAGCTTTATTCTTGGCCATTAACAATCACATCTTGTAACCAACTCCCCTTAAATGATAATACATATCCATAACCCACCGAAAGACCAAAAATGACCTGCCCCGCTGTTTGGGAATGTGGGCATCATGTTCTTAAAATTGCTTCCTTTTGTCTGGGACTGCAGTATATTTAGGGGACCCTGAAAAATGTTAGGATAATTTTCAAGTCCTGCAAGAGCTAGCTGTATCATTTGTTGTCCAGTCTCTGTGCAATGGTAAAGTGCAAGGCAATCCCAAATGCTGGCTAGAGTAGTCTGTGAGGTTTGATCATCTCAGTCAGTCACCTTATAGTCTAAAGTCAGTCCTTGGGTGGTGCTTGTCAGCTTAGTAGTGTCATCCTATTCCTGTTGGAGTCATCATAGTGGGACCCCATCTTCCTGTTGAAGACTTCAAAGGTCACTGTTAGGCATGGTCAAGGTTCACTGCACAAAATTTAACATTTTAGCTATAAATTGAAGCGTATCTTGAAGTAGTTAAAGGACCATAATTTGTTATGTATATCCAGAGTACAAAAACTTAATTGCTAGTTACCTAGTGGAAACTAAAATTAAAAATTTTGTACAAAAAGCTACATGAAGCTTTTTTCTAGAATTATTTTGTGATCTATATAGCCATTAATATCATGATAAAAAGTTTAATATATAAGTGTACTAACTTTATAAATTAAGAGATAATATTTATACATTAAGAAATGTGTTTAAGGTCTAAATAAAAAAAAATTGAGATTAATAGAAATTGAATAGTCCCAAATTTTGGTTTTTCTTCTGTCCCATATCTAATGGTTCTTCTCATATGAGACAGAGATTTTGAGTTTTGCTTCAAAAACTTGGATTTAGAGAAGGTGAGACTCACACTCCAATTCCAAAATCAGATTTAATTTTTAATTGAACTGGGCCAAGAAAAATCCATTTGCATTATGTGTCTGTAGAGAACAGAAGAAAAAACAGTTGGAAATATTTATAAAATTTTATCCTGTTGGAGATATGTTATGCCAACATGATAATTTACTCTTTTTCTTGGGACTTTTTTCTGGATGATTCATTATTTTTCTTCAGGTGTCTCATTTGTTCATAGGTCTTCAGGTTCTTAGCTGATGTCTTCAATCTCCAGAAGAGACAAAAACAATTCCTATTCCAACTCTAACTTTGGGGAATTTTCCTTTTAGCAAGTTATATCTAATCAAATGAAAAGCACTTGTTTTGTTAATACACTAGTTTAGATTGAATAGTCATGCTGTTTGGTGAACTATCATCTCTTCAAAGTAAGAGGTTTCTTTTGTTCAGTTCTAATCTTTATCAATTTTGATGGTATCCTAAGCTTTTCTCCTACAAGAGCAAAACACCTTCCAACATAACACATGTCCTGGTTTCCATTCTGAGGTCAACATATCTTTAAAGTATGCAGGCAGTAGTTTGTTCCTTTATCCAATGTCTCTCCACAACTGTCAATCCTTTCCCATTAGCATTTAGATAATCCAAGTTAATAAAGCATTATGCAATCTATTTCTGGGGTCCTTATTACTCCTTTCTGTTTACTAGGCATCTTTTAGAATTCAATTTGATCTTTCTATAACTGCCTGCTTTGTAGGATTATATGGTATAGCTGTAATATGCTTTATATTGTAATATGCAAAAAATGTTACATTTTCATAGAGACATATACTAGAGCATTGTCAATCTTAATTTGTACAGGTAAGCTTATGATGGCCATAACTTCTAACAAATGTGTGATTATAGAATCAGCCTTTTTAGAAGTAGTTGCCCATTGAAATCTTGAGCATGTATCTATGGTATGGTATACATATTTTAATTTTCTAAACTTTGTAAAATGCAATACATCTGTTTGCAAAATTTCATTTCTTTGAGTACCTTTTGACCTACTTCCTGCAGGTAGTAGTGTCTGGTTGTATAAAGAACAAGTAAGTAGAACATTTTCTTATAATTTTCTTGGCTTGTTGCCACGTGATATAAAAGTGGTTTTTTTTGTAACAGTTGCTAATAATATTATGTTTTAAATGAAATTCTGAAGCCTTCAGCACATTTCCAATTAATAATTGATTTTTCTGCATTATCTTTTGCTAAAGGAACTGGCCGACCTGTATGGCATCTGATGTGTGTTATACATGTAAGGTTTTACTTTTGATTATTTATTTTAACTGAATAAATAAAAAGTCAACTATGTATCACCTTGTACACATTCAGAAGTTTCAATATGTAAAACAACTATTCCTGCATATTCAAAGTAAATAACTATATTGAGAGGTTCTGGAATCTAATAATACCACAAGACTAGTGTATAATTTCGACTTTTGAAAAATTGATATTCCCTGTACAATGTAAGGAAGTATCTAGTTAGTTCTCTTTATAAGCTGAAGTCTCTTGGTTTTGGGAATATTTGTGTCTAATCTGATGTGGGATTCCCCTCTGTATGTTGTGAATATGTTTTATTACTATTGGTTCATAAAGAAGCTCCTTTGGGCCAATGGCTTAGCAGAGTAAAACCAGTTGGGAAATCTGAACAAAGATATATAGAGAGAGTAGGAGGAGTCAGAGAGATGCTATGTAGCTTCAAAGAAGACACACCCACCATAACCTTGCTGGTAAACCACATGCCTTCTGGTAATACAAGGAATAATAGAAATTTGTTAATTTAAGATGTAAGAGCTATCTAGATACATGGTTAAGCTATTGGTCAAATAGTATTGTAATTAATAGAGTTTCTGTGTGATTATTCAGACCTTGGATGGCTGGGAATGAACAAACATTCTCTGTCTACAGAATTAATCTCTCCAAAAAGGTACTGCAATCTCTTTTCCAATGTTAATTTTCTACAAATGAAGAAATTTCAGCATTGATAAAAGGTATTACAATTTCTGCTGAGTTTATTTCTCCTAATTAATGAAGTTTAAATTTTCCTCTTAGGATCAGCTCAGAAACCATTTCTATGTAGGTAATTATTAGTTTTTTACTCTGTTTAAGTAGTAAAAATATCCATTCTAAGATATTATATTCTCTCTGCATTAAAATTTCTATAGTGGAATGTATAGAAAGCAAAATAACCAGAATACAAAATAGCTCTGGATCCAATGATGTATCTTTGCCAAAGTTACTCAGATTTTAGAGTTTACATGTAACTAAATATCACATAATATTCTAACTGTTTCAATCACAAAGCCATAAACTTCTGTTGTATACTTTCTGGGATTTTCTGTGTATATTGGGGGAAGAGGAGAGATCCCATTTTCAAAAGACTCAGCATTTTTTAAATTTATTTATTTATTAAGGATTTCTGACTCCTCCCTGCAACCGCTTCCCATTTCCCACCCCCTCCCCCGATCAAGTCTCCCTCCCTCATCTGCTCGAAGAGCAATCAGGGTTTCCTGACCTGTGGGAAGCCCAAGGACTGCCCACCTCTATCCAGGTCTCATAAGGTGAGCATCCAAACTGCCTAGGCTCCCACAATGAATATTAACCTTCATCAGGCGATGAAAGGAGACAGAGACAGGGACCCATATGGGAGCACCGGACAGAAATCTCAAGGTCCAAATCAGGAGCAGAAGGAGACGGAGCACGAGCAAGGAACTCAGGACCACGAGGGTTGCACCCACACACTGAGACAATGGGGATGTTCTATCGGGAACTCACCAAGGCCAGCTGGCCTAGGTCTGAAGACTCAGCATTTAACAATTAACCTTTACTTTCACAAATTTAGTGTGTGTAAGCAACCAATGTCTGATTTGCCTTAAGAACTACTTAATGAGTTGGACTCATACCCAACACTACTTGGGTGGTCAAGAATCAGAGAAAAGATATCCCAGAGACATAGTATAAAGCCAAATACTACATATCAAAACATAATAGTAATAATAATAAAATAATTCTTAATGATATTATGCTGTACCTATATTATTTAGTCTTCATAAGAAAAGATTCCTCCTGCAGCAGATTGGAACACATACAGGGACCAACTGCCAAACATAACACATAGAGACAGACTTGAAACACCCAACCTTAAATGGGTCCAAAAGTATATTTAGGGCAATAACAGAAAGGGTTGAAACCTCTATCATAATTCTAAGGAAAGGTTCATTAAATATTTTTCAGGAGAGTCAAGTTAGTTACAAAGTTTTTAAATTAAAAAGGTTTTATTCTAAAAGAGTGCAATCAACAGACCAGTTTGATATTGCTGCAAAATAACAATAATAGAAATTTATTGTCTTCAGTTTTATGTAATTAAACCAGTTTGCTTATGTAAAAGCAAAAACCAAACCAAAACATTGTGTGTACAGTAAACAGTGAAATTCATAACCCACAGGAACCTGAACTGTGAATCAGTTGTTTGAAAGACAGTTTTATGTTGCTTAAAACAATGGCATTTGCAGTGCAAACTGAACCTGTGTGTTCAGCAAAATTGCAGTGAAGGTCACAGGAAAGAGGATTAAGGACCACCAGAGACACCTCAGATTCACCACATTTTACTCTCAGTGAATTAAAGTTTTATAAGTTAGGAAACCATTATTACTACCAAATATTTCCCAAAGCCACAAGGGAATCACAACACATAGTTCAAGAAAATGAGACTGGACCATTGACATTAACAAAGTCATGTTTGATGAGCTCAGAAGAAGAATAACATTCATAGTCCTCAAAGTATAAAACTGTGTATTAGTTTGGTCATAATATGATGGGAAATAATATGATATTATTATCTCTATGGCTAAAATTAGAGTTTCTAACAGTAAATGAACACTTATGGTTTTGAAGTCTTCTGTGCCCCATGGAACCAATTTAGGCTACTCCCCAAACCTGTGGTGTCCAGTAGAGAAACCTCTTTTTTTGCCTCTAGTGAACCCCGATTCTCTTGTGGGAATTTCACTTCTTTAGCCTTTCCTTCTATGGTAAAGGCAGGTCAGGGTATAAAAGGTTCTCTTGGAAGGAGAGGTCATGTATTCAAAGTTTGCTATGCTTAGATATGAAACGTCCAAACAAATTGTCATGAACAGAATCATCCCTCATGGTCCTGGAGTCTTGCAGTACTCTATTCTTTGTGCTTTAGAGCACTGATTCTTTTTAAGGATCTCTACAAATTTTTCTTGAATTGGTAAGAAAAAAAGGAGTTCTATAGTACCCTACATGTTATCCAAAGAAATTTAAGGATTCTTTTTAATTCATAATAATTTTGTATATCTGGTATGAATGAAAATATCAGTGAAGAATTATCTATATATTTTAATTCATGGTTAAATTTAAGTGGGCAAAATATCTAGAATTGTTATCTTTAAAATATTTTAAATGCAATTTCTTTATTGATTTTTTGGGAATTGTAAATCATATACCATGATTCTGATCATTTCCTATTCTCTCGTATGTGTCATTCACCCCTACAGTACCAAACCCCATAACAACCCCCTCCCCAGAAAAAACCCTAGTATCTCCTCTACCTTTTCTACCTCTCTATTATCTTTTTATTTGTCTTAATGACATTGGGAGCTGTGCTATGTCATGCTGTATATAATTATTTTACTTTAGAATAATGAGTTCTAGCTGTGAATCTAGCATTTAACAGCTGGCTTATATTTCTAATCTAGCCTGTAATGACCATTAAGTTCTCCTGAGCTACTGTATTAACTTAAGATTCAGTATGAAACCTTGAAGATCCTCATATGTGCAATTATTCTAAAGATAACCGTAAAAAGAATATTCCTCAGTCAAATTCTTCCATAAGACTTTTAAGATCAGTTATTTAGAAGTAACTAAATACTTCTTGTTGCCTCTTCTACTTAAAAAATAATACTACCATTGCTTCTTTTCACACTTACATAATTTATATTATTTATCAACACATGCAAAACATATTGTGTATGTATATATATATATGTATAATGGTTTGTTGGGTATTTTACACTAATATATATCAGATATGCATTTAAGTACATAAAAATAAATACATATTGAAATATGTCAAAGATGGTCGTACTACTTTTTCTTGTGTTAATGATTTGTTACATCTCTATATCTTAAGTAATGTAAAAATTTACATTCTTGGTATATTTTGAGTTCTGTGGAAGCAAATCTCTTCCCTTTAAATTCACCATAAAAATGATATACTGACATGGTGCATATCACCTATATGCAAAATTGACCTTTGTTGATTTTATTCTACTAATACAAAATAAAATGGAATGTAACCTACATAATTGTTAGACATATGAATGTGTGTTCTCAAATCTAACTAGTAGGATTTGTGTTTAAATATTTTCTAACTATTTTGACATCAAAAATGCATCATAGAAATACAGGAATAAATGCAGTCACTGACTATATATGTTTAACTAAATCAACCACAAAAATTAATGAAGTCAAATTTAATGTCTTTTAAAAATGTATAGTCTATTGAAAATTTTATTTTGATTTTCGCAAAAGGATAATAATTTTATCAAGCTCCACAATAGATAATAAACAAGAAAGTTAAGAAATTTGATTTTGTCATGTAAATGGCCGGTTTTAACAGAGAAATTTGAAGATTGTCAGAATAATTAGTCTGAAAAACACAGCAATAACAGAAGAGAGCTAAGCATTCACACATGGTAATTAGTGTTAGGCCTACAGTAGATCATCACTATTAAGAATGTACCTTTCATATTCAGTGATAATGACCAACAGACTTGTGTATCTTAAATGCAGAAAATCATTTGAAAAGACCATATCTATAGTCAACAAATGATGTTCCCATTCCAATAAACACCAAGCTCACCTGTGGTGTGTCACTATATAATAGTCACTCGATATTAAAATCCTTTCAAATTTATATTTGTCTTATTATTATTGTCAATGTCCAGTCACACAAGTTTCAATAACTTCATTTGCATTGAATATCATCAGTCAGGAGAAGCTTTTTTTATAATATTTGTCATTAGATTCTAGTTTATAAACTTCTATATCAATTTATACCTAACTCTTAGGATCAACAATTTGAATAAATGTTCCCAGAAAATTCTGCTTTACAAAGGATACTCTAGGTGCATTAAGAGTAATCTTTATTTCTGATTTCTGATTCATTTATTAGAAACTGATTTTATCTTCCTCTGTATAAAAACTTTTGAAAATATTCCCAGGTCACTATATATTTTAAGATTTCCCTTTATTAAATTAGAGTATTAGAATTGACAAGGACCCTTGAGTTGAATTTCCTGTATAATCTAGATGCTTAAAACACCTTTTGCCTTGATTATGAATATGTAACACAAAGAATTTTCAAAGCAATTTGTAGTTCCACATATTTCACACAAGTTTGAGAGGTATCTTTCCCTTGAATATATTAATTTATTCACAATTTTTAATAGAATAATGAATTGAAACAATTCTTTCACTCTGAGGAAAATTTTGATCTTATATGGTGATATTAAATGAAATTTGATAGTCATTCTGATGAGAACATAGGTGTGTTTTAAACTCTACTATCCAAAATTTTACTTTACAAAATTTTATAAATTCTGTGTAATACCCATCATTTCTCAATCTCAGGGACATCCAGTGCGGACATGGGAACAGAGAATGCAACAGTGCTGACACAGTTTGTTCTCACAGGACTCACTCATCTACCACAGTAGAAAATCCCCCTCTTCCTGCTGTTCCTGGTGATCTATCTCATCACCATTGTGGGGAACCTTGGTCTCATCACTCTCATCTGGAATGACCCTGACCTTCACATCCCCATGTATTTATTTCTAGGGAGTTTAGCATTTGTGGATACTTGGTTATTATCCACCATGACACCAAAGATGCTAATAGACATTTTTGGGATGAGTGAACTGATTTCTCTTTCAGAATGCATAATACAATTTTTTTCATTTGCAATCAGTGCAACCACAGAATGTTTTCTCTTGGCCTATGATCGCTACATAGCCATATGCAAACCTTTACCCAGTGATTATGAGGAATAAACTCTGTATATATCTGTTGATATTGTCCTTTATAGGTGGGTTTATTCATGCTTTAATTCATGAAGGCTTTTTACTAAGACTAACATTCTGTAATTCCAACATAATACATCATTTTTATTGTGATGTTATGCCACTGTTAAAGATTTACTGTAGTGATCCTTCTCTCAATTACCTAATGCTTTTTATTTTCTCTGGCTCAATTCAAGTATTCACTATTTCAACTATCCTTATCTCTTACACTATCATTCTGTTTTCAATCTTAAATCTACCAAAGGCATAAAGAAAGCCTTCTCCACATGTGGAGCCCATCTCTTGTCTGTGTCTTTATACTATGGCCCTCTTCTTTTCATGTATATACGCCCTGCATCTTCACAAGCAGATGATGATGACATGATAGATTCTGTATTTTACACTGTCTTAATTCCTGTACTGAATCCAATTATCTACAGTTTGAGAAATAAGCAAGTAAAAAATTTATTGGCAAAATTCTTAAAAAGAAATACTTAGGTCTCAATATTATCTATTGTATTCTTATTTAAATATCAAAATACTGTGCAGACTTAATTTGGAAGTATTTTTACACTGTTCAAAATATTTTGAAGATGAACCTAACCTAGAATTTTGCTGTTGCTGTTGTTTTGTAGGGTATGTTTGTCATGCATGCACACGATTGTCTAATTAGTTCTATTTAGTCGTGAAAACTTGTACATTGGCAGAGGATGTCAAGTGTCCTGCTTATTCACTTTTCAAGTTATCTTCTTGAAAGAGTTTCTTTCACTGAACATGGAGCTAGAATTTTTACCTGTTACTCTCAACAATCCTTTATATACACCCCCACATCACTAATATTACAAGCTTGTTTGGGGCCATGATCTATTCAACAGTGGAATTTAAAATACTTTCCTACTGTCATTTCTATACTATGTTTCTGGCATAGGAAATACAGTTATTCATTGTTTTGCAACAACTATTCTTACACACTGATTATATTCCTGTTTTCCAGAACTATTATGGCCCTCTTTTTTTCATGTATGTACGCCCTGCATCTTCACAAGTAGATGCTGATGACATGATAGATTCTGTATTTTACACTGTCTTAATTCCTGTACTGAATCCAATTATCTACAGTTTGAGAAACAAGCAAGTAAAAAATTCATTGGCAAAATTCTTAAAGAGAAAGTCTTAGGTCTCATATTATTATCCTCTTTATTCTTATTAAAAACATTGCAATGTTATGCAGAATTAATTTGAGTGTTTTTTTGCATTATTCAAAATGTTTTGAAAATAAACCAAGCATAGAATTCTGTTGTTGGTCTTGTTTTGTAGTGTCTGTTTGTCCTATATGCACATGTATGTGGGAGTTGTTCTATTTAGTCATGCAAACATGTACATTGGCCAGAGTATGTCAAATGTCCTGCTTATTTATTTTTAAGTTATTTTCTTCAAAGAGTATCATTCATTATACATGGAGCCAGAATTTTAACCTGCTAATCATAACAATCCTTTTTATACAGCCCCCATATCACTAATATTGGAAGCATGTTTGGGGCATCATCTATTCAACAGTGGAATTGGAAACCCTTTCTGCTGTCATTTGTATGATATATTGCTGTGGTGATGAACACAGTCATTCATCTTTTGTAGCAAATGCTGTTACCCACTGAACATATCCCTTTTCCCCAGAGCTAACAATGACATGGACTCTAGTCTATGTAGCTATTTTTAGTATTTGAAATAAATTTTAAATTATACAAATAGTTTTAATGAAATGTTCCAGTATAAGCTTCACTGATAGTCTCTCTTGTCAACCTCTTCTCTTTCAGAACAGACTTCTCTGAACCTCCAACAGGAACCTCAAGAAGAGGGTGACAACAGATGAACACCTGACACATGCTCAGCTGCTGTGTCACACACTGAGGTGCCTGCACTTTCCCTCCAAGCTCCCTCATGTTCCTGCTCTGAGGCCCTTCCTGTTTGGGCAAGTCAACCCATCATAGCTTGTCCAGCACTGGGGTACCGGCTCACAATGTCCTTGTTCACAGTTCATTTGCAGTGGAAAAGTACATGCATCTTGGAAATCATAGACAAAGCTGCTGGTGTCTGTGTGCCTTAGAAAATGATGTTGATATTAGGATGAGTACAAACTAAAAGTGTCAGAAAGAGAAGGCTATAGTGAAAGGAGCAAATCTGATCAATGCTACACGCTTATTGCTTGTAGCACCCGGGTCAAGTGCGGTGCTCCAAATGAGCTTTGTCTGCAGTGCCTCACTCCCACTCCAGGGCAAGTGACACCTGACAGCTGCACCAACTGTCTCCAGGTTAGAGTTCTCCACCTTGGGGTCATCTGCGAGCTCCTTTCACATGAGAACTTCCAGAGGCGATGCTGTGTCTACTTCTTGCCCAGGAGACTGGCCTGACCCTTGGCTAATTTCATTCAAAGTTTAAAACAAAGGTCCCCCAGTGCCACTTTTAATAGAAACCATTCTTACCCATGTTGATTGAAAGACACTGGGATTAAGGATGCTCAGTGTGGTGGCTGGAGAGATGGCTCAGAGGAATAGAGCACTGGCTGCTCTTCCAGAGTTCCTGAGTTCAATTCCCAGCAACCACATGGTGCCTCACAACCATCTGTAATAAGATCTGGTGTCCTCTTCTGTACTGCAGGATACATGAAGGAATAAACCTATATACATAATAAATAATTTTTTTTTTTAAAAAAAGGATGCTTAGTGTGAGGTTGCTACCAAATTTCACTGATAATACAAAATATATTGTTACAGGTACTGGGTAAACTTTTAAAACACATGTAAAATTCCATAGGCATTGCTGTGGTCTTATTGTTCCCTACCAAGACCTATGCTGAGACTGAATCTCTATCATGAGTAAGAGAAATGCTTAATCCTTTTATGGCTATGTTGAGAACAACCTGTGGGTCGCAACCCCTTTAAGGGTCAAATGACCCTTTCTCAGGAGTTACCTAAAACCCTCGAGAACATCAGATATTTACATTACAACTAATAACAGTGTCAAAATTACAGTTATGAAGTATCAATGAAATTAATTTTGTTGTTGGGAGTCACCATAACATGGGAAACTGTATTGCAGGGTCACAGCATTAGGAAGGCTGAGAACTACTGACTTATGGTACTTGGAGGTAACTAAGGATAATGAGGTTGCGAAGGTGGGGG
The DNA here is from genome assembly GCF_018167655.1 of Microtus oregoni. Lineage (NCBI taxonomy): Eukaryota > Metazoa > Chordata > Mammalia > Rodentia > Cricetidae > Microtus > Microtus oregoni. The sequence continues at coordinate 29,511,653 of NW_024543089.1, forward strand.
TCCTCATCTGTTAGGACTGTGCCTGTATAAGAAGAAGAGAGAAGGCCAGGTTGGCACCCTATCCATCAGTCCTGCACTTAGGGAGCTGCAGGAGCTGACTTAGACCCTCATTATTAAGTGTAAACAAACAACTAGACACCTGCAAAGAATTAGTTAAGAGAACAAATTGACTTCCTGATGTGGTGAGCATCTGTGGAGGAAATCAAGAGAGAGTCTGATAAGGAAGAGGAAAGAGGGATGGGGGCACAGGGGGAATCTAATTAGTGAGGCAAAGACCATCTCCTGGATGCTTCCAGAACACAGGGAAGAACACAAGGTAATGGTTATATCTGAGAAGGTGACATTTGATGGAGGAAGGTCATTGGCTAATAAAGGAACTGCCCTGGCCCATTTTATTGGTTAGAGGATAGGTGGGAGGAGTAAACAGAACAGAACGCTGGGAGGAAGAGGAAGTGAGGTCAGAGACTCCACAGCTCTCTCGGGAGCAGATGCCTCAGAGAGAGACGCCATGCCCCGCTCCCGGGATGAAGCTCCGACCCAGGATGGACTAGGCTAGAATCTTCCCGGTAAGACCGGTTCTTACAGATTATTAGAAACGGGCTAAATTAATATGTGAGAATTAGCCTAGAAGAGAATGGGCCAGGCAGTGTTTAAATGAATACAGTTTGTGTGTTGTTATTTTGGCCATAAGCTAGCAGGCGGCTGGGGTGTTGGGGACGCAGCCCCGCCGCCGCTCCTATTACTACAGACATTTCCAGGGAAGATGTGAGCGCTGAGTGACCTGTGGACCAAGGGTCTGGGTGGGGGTGAAAGGTGGAGGTAGTGTAGCCAAAGAAGTCACAGGCTGATCAAGAACAGCAGGAACTGTATCACATCCAAGAAAAGCACAAGCATAGCCCATGTAATCGAGGGGGCTGAGGCTGAGACCCAGGGACAGTGAGCAGCAGTGACAGTGTGTGAAGGAGCTGGCTCTGGCCTACAGATCTGCCAGAGTTCTCTGTGTCATCCAACATGCCTTAGCGGTGGGTGACCACTGGGGGAAGGAGAGTCATTTTTTCTTTGGCTTGTGGCCACTAGTAGGTTGTCCTTGTTCAAGTAGATAGCCCCACAGCCACAAACTCATGGGTAGCACTCTCTGGGCTCAGTAAAATGTATGCTTTAAAAAGCAAAAGACCAGGATATGGATTGAGAGAGTGATGTGTTGGGGAGGTCTGGGTTGGTTCCTAAAAGCTACCTAGGGAATGGGAGAGCTCACATCTTCTGTAACTCCAACTCCATGATCCTACACTGTTCTCTGCCCTCCCAGGTTGCTGCATGTATGTGCGTATGCAAGCATGCACACACGCACACATGCACAGAAGGGAAATTGAAGGCAATAAGGTAACCCCCCACCCCAGGGTGAAGACTGGCCCAACCCTTAAAAGACCCCTAATGAGCCTATACTAGGATCTATGAAAAGACTTCACTGAGAGTTCTGTGTCACTCTGTCTAATATTTTCCAAATGTGTTTGATCCCCAAGAGTCCCCACGCATGGCACCAATGAGGAATCTAAGGTTTTAGATTTGGACCAAGGCTAGCCCACACAAGAGTGAAATCATCTGTACTTCCTGTGGAGGCACCGATAGTCACTTTAAAGGCAAATACAATCAGAGTAGCAGGGCTGACCCAGACTGTCCCAGGGATCGGGGACAGAGCCAGGGAGGAGGGGAACAAAGCAAGTTAATACAGGGTGTGTGTGTGTGTGTGTGTGTGTGTGTGTGTGTGACACACACTCGTGTGCAGCAGGCTGAAAAAGCCACCCTGATGCCTCACTACACCCTAACACCATGCTAATGGGGAGAGGAGTATTTAATGAAAATGTCATACTGTATTTTCTGAAACCCCTCCAAAATATCTAGCGCACAACTCCTGGACATCCTAGGGATATAGCAGTAAGGACATCCTTTAGCCCTTTACAAAACTGTACCAAGAAATACCATTCCCCCAAAGCCAAAATAAATAACCATTAATGCAGTAAAAATTATTACACCAGACAGATGTAAGTAAACTTGAAATGTTTATTCTAACCACACAGACCCAAGCTTACAGTAAAAATGATTAAAATTTGTAGTTTATATCCAAGTGATCTATATAACAGCCTATTAAAATTATGTATTTTTGCATAATTTTATAGATATGTAAAATACATTCTTCTAAAGTGATCACTTGAAGAATTTTACTAAATATAATCATAACTGCCACAGTGAAGTTACAGGCCATGTCCTATGCCTCTGAAAGTTTCTCTATTCTTCACAGAAAGTCCTCTGGCTTACCCTAGATCACGGCTGTACTGAGCACAGAACAGGGGAAGATAGGAGCCAAAATCCCCAGCTGTGGGTCTCTGCATCAGAACACGGTGTGACAAAGCAGGGCTTGCCTGAAACGGGGCAGGAACATCTCTGGTGTCCCACTCTCACTGTGGTCTTGCTGAGGAGCATCAGAGGCCTGTGCTTATGAGCTTAGGAAGCTGGCAGCTCAGGAATGCCAGGCTCCACAGAGGATCTGGCCTGGCTGCTGCTGCCCAGAGGTAAAGAGGAAGGACACTGGGGCATGCTGAATAGTGTCTATGTCAGGTTTGTGTATGCCACCATGGCCCACAAAGGTCATGAGCAGAGGACAGTGGTGCCAAGAGAGGCAGCCCTTCTTCTAGCAAAATCATCAAGAAGGAAGGGAATGGGAATGGGGGAAATAAAGGAGAAAGAAGAGGAGGGAAATGGGGGAGATGTCTTCTATGTATGCAGCACCATGCAGTCACAGTTTCAGTCACTGGAGATGTCCTCATGTCCTCACTGGAGCCCTGGGTCTGTCTAGATCACATGAGATTTTCTCCTTGGAGAGAAAGAGATCAGAAGGGTCCAAAGAGATAGAAGTCCATGCTGTCTGTATATGTGCTTAGCCTGGTGCACCTGCAATGAGCAGAAGAGCTGGGATTTGCAGTACATGCTCCACAAAACACTGCCTGCTCCTGCTTCCTGGTCCTTACCAGTTGCTCCATCTGAGCATTGAACTGCGCACATGCCCTGAATCTCATTCGCCCTGTCTTTGACTCAATGCTCTGCCTGTGTTTCCCACCCTTCTGACTCTATTTCCTTTATTTGCTTTGCTCCTGCTTCTTTACCTTTTAACTTCATGCTATTTGTCTAGTTTACAGGATGAGGATTAGGTGTATTACAGAAGTGGTATATAATAAGTGTAACAGACTCATCCTCTCGCATATCATTGTCTTTGTTCAAATAATCTCAGCTCCAAACCTCTCCCTGTCCTACAGCAGACTGCTGTTCTAACTAACCCTTGGGTGCCTAGCCCCAGTGTATACATTTACAGCACAACCCCTATCCCAACGGCTCAGAGGACACTGCCAAAGAAAGGGTGGGAGGATTACTTCTGCTCTGTCTTCTAATTATGACTGGAGCTACCGATGAAGTCTCAACAACATGGTCACCTGAACAAGACCTATATGATGGCAATACCAGTTGACATGCCAATATGCATTGGGATGTCTCACGAGGCTCCATCCCTAGATAGAGAACTACAACCATTAAGGGCTGCTAAAAAAGGGAAGAAAGGAAGAAAGTCATTCTGTTCAGGGACAAGCCCCTCATACGTTCTATAGAACTAAGTAACTAAGTAGTTGATCCTAAAAGCATATCCATATAAGCAACACTAGGCAGGCTCTGGTGCTATGAAAGTTTATACTAGTAAGTCTTCATACTGCTATCTTGTTAATCACAGTTTAGTTTTGAAGTCCCCAACAAGGAACCTAAGATGGGTAAAGGAAAAGGTATTTTCCCTCCTCTATTTACTACTTTTCTTGTAAAACTCTTGAGAACTCCCCTTTTTATACAAGTTCTCTGCTCTTCAAAGATGTCTTCTATTAGAGCACCATAAAACTGTTTTATTCTACCTTCTCAGGACTTGGAAGTGAGGTAATTTGAATGTAATTGGCCCCCATAAGCTCATAGGGAGTGACATGGGGGTTCACTGAGGCACTCAAGAGTGAGGCGGCTTTAAAGCAGTGTAGGGGGCACCATAGCTACATTGAGGTACACTTGTGGGGGACACCAACAAAGGTCAATACACCCATGAACCCTGAGGGGACAGTTAGGCAGTAGGGGGTTGGGTGAGGACACCCATGTAGCCTAGGGGAACTGATGCAGCTGGGGTGTTCTGAGGCAAGGGTGGGGGTGGGGAGTACTGAGGCAGCCAGGGGAAGGAAACTGAGACAGTCTGGATGACATTTACATGGCTGTGAGGCAGGGAGCATTGTAGGTTCCAGCAGAGTCACATCAGGGTAAACAATAGAACAGAACAGTTGTTTTGTAAAAAGAACTGTAACCTCAAGGAAAATGTTGTTAAAAATCAGTGATTACTTTCTGTTGTTTACAGAGTTGTTTTTCTGAAGCATCTTTACAGTCTTTGCATGCCTGTGATCACAGATGTTTCTGATGTACCTGACGGTCTTGGATTATTGGGTACTGCCAATGGTATATAATAAGAACTAAAGTAGAAGGGGCGTGATGGTATAGAAAAGCACATAGATTAGATTAAGGGCTTTGGTATGACGAACTTGTTTGCCCAAAAAACAACTTTGTGTAACATTTGGTAAATATGTCTTTGTTCTGCTGCTTGAGATTCAGTCTATCAGAGGCTGAACATTTGCTGCTACCAAAGCTACAAGCTAAAAGATTTCATTTTGGAGTGACCTCTTTCTTCATCTAATTCACGCAACACAGAACACAATGGAACTCCAAGGCAGCTGGGGGGTGTTCTGTGGTAGCAGTAAAGGAAAAGAATACACACCAAGGCAACCAGGGACATACTGACGTAGTTATGGCCACACACTGTGTGGTGACACTGAGACAGCCCGGGTGATATCCATGCAGTCACGGTTACACCAAGTCGGCCAGTGAGAGACTGAGGCAGGCGGGGTCGGGGGGCATAGAGGCAGCCTGAGGGCCCCAAACAGTCCAACATGGGGCAGACAATGAGGCAACATGGGAGCACACAGCAAAGCAGCATGGGGGCCCCTGACACAGCTGAATGACACCCAAACATGCCTTGGGACTATGAGGTAAAGGCTGTGGGGGTGAGGAGGACAGACACTGAGGATTCATGGGACACACAGGTTGTGATCTGGCTGCCCTCCTCCCCCTGAGCTATGACTAAGCTTCCTTGAAATAAAAGAGGATGTTTGTGTTCTTCTGGCCATCTGCCCTGATCTTGATTTGTGGCTGCTCAGCATGTCGCTGGCCAGCCTAAAGGTATAAAAGGGCTCTAGCATGGGGCAAAATAAAGGCTGTTCTTCCTTCAGCATTGCAGCCTCCCTGCATGTTTCAATCCTTGCAACCCCCCCCCACAGATGGTGTACCCAGACCCTTTATATTTTACAAATATAATTGTAAAACTATTTGCATCTTAATTATAAGCACATATATGTGTAATTAAATAAGCTCTTATATAGTTAAATTTAAGTCATATATGTGTATATGCATTTTATTTAGGAGTTGAACCATATATATACCAATGATGTGTGGAAATTTTAGTATGTCTTTATTCATTTGCTTCAAGCCAAATTTTGTTATAAATTATAGAGATTTTAACCCATATCTCATGAACAATCTGTAAGTCCTGAGATGAGAATTTAAACTATTATTTAAAGATATTATCATTACTACATGAAACCTTTTATAAGCACAAATGTCACACAGCCTCACAAATTTAAATAATTTTAAAGCTATTCTTTAAAAAATCAAGTATGATTAAAAATCTGTAAAAAAAGTTATCATAAAACTGGTAACTCCAGCAGGAAATTTTCTGCCCTCACTCACATTTCTGAAATGCAAAGTAGATCTACACTGGGTCACGGTAAAAGAAAGAGTAAGAATCCTGGTCACATTTTAGAGTCATTCATTTTGACAATCTTTTAACATTACAGTAGAATGCTTTTAAAGGTAATGTCAAAGGCTGGAGAGAGCACTTTGGAAGAACAGTCAGGGTACTTAACGACAGAGGACCCAGGTTCAATTTTCAGCAACTACACTTGGCTCACAACCACCTACTACTATAGTTCCAGGAGATTCAGTGCCATTTTTCTGGCTTGTGTGGACAATAAGAAAAGATGGTGTACCCAGACACCCTGACAGACAAAACACCAACACACATAAAATAGACGAATTCCTTTTAGGAAAAGCATAAAGGAGAACATCAGTGGTAGTCTTTCTCTGTCCTTGCCTATCAGGATGGGTGTGTGGCCTCTGATGACTGAGAAGGAAATGCACATCCTCCTGAGACTAACCCTCAGCCCCAGATCAGGGATATTATGAGCAAGAGCATGTGTTTTCATAGCTGGCTCTTCAGCTGGTCTTGATCTTCCTGACACCCATATGAAAAGTATAAAGACCGACAATGGAGAGTGGCTAACTGTGAGAGAATTTGAAATTAAAGGGGGATATGAAAAATCAGAGAAATAGAAAAGAAGTATTCATTGCAATAGATGCTGTCTTCAAGATCTGATAAAGGTATTCTGGTGGTAGATGGCTTCCATGTTTATTGGGTAAGATGGTGAATTAAAAGCTTCTATGTGACAGGCAGCTTCAGTTATTCTGGGGTGAGACAATAGGTTAGAAGCTCTTTTGGTATGACTGGTAGCTTCAATCAAGGATTTCACTGTCATAATTCACTTGTCCCAGATGTTAGCAGAATTCTATCTCCATACACAATACCATATGATTCTTCTTAGACAGGTTCCATTACATGGGTTGTTGCCATATGATAAAATCCATTTTTATTATCACTGAAATTTACAAGTAACATGCCAGAGATGAACAACTAACAATTTTCAGATGAGGACCTCAGACATCATGACAGAAGGTCACAGGGCAGTTATGTTCTTCTTTGTTCACTCTGGGATTGTTGGGTTTTCCCTCTGAAAGCAGAAGAGATCATTTATTTGATGGCTCCCAATGTCTGTTCCCACCTGTATCTCAAGTATTTTGATGCTCAAAGCAGCCCTGGCCTCTTATGCTTGTGAAATCACAACTATATGAGCACCACAGAATAAATCAAATTTGATCAAACACAAATTTGTCAATTTTCAAACTTACAAAGGCACAGAGATGGAAAACAAATAATTTATAGACAATAGTCTGAGACATCAGAACAGAATAATTACCTGTCCCCTTATCCTAGGTGGGTCTGGTAGATGTCCTTCCTGAAAGACAGAGAGTTAATGATGGGAGAGTCTTTGCTTTTAGTTTGTGAGTCAGGTATTTCTAACCACCTTCTCGATATTTTTGTCTGTATGTACCCTTGTTAAATACAAGCTGTCTTCATCGAAACTACTTCCCATGTGCCCCACAATGAGTCAAGGAAACATTTAGATCCCCTTTTCCTGTCCTGGTGATTTTCACATGAGCTCAAACAAGGGAAGCCTCTTGATCACCCACAGCTTCCAGACATGCTGCATTGTACACATTGTCAGAACTGTCCTCCATGACCCAGCTCAGGGAAGACTGTTCCATGACATGGTTTTTAGTCCTAAGGCCAGAAATAGCCATCCCACCCCTTAGCTGCAGCATCATTTCCTACAGACTCCTCTCCTCCACAGTAGTAACTGCAGGTAGGGTATGAAGGTGCAGCCTTGCCCTGGCCAGGGTCTCACACCTGTACTCCCAATGCTTTAGATGCAGCTCAGCCAATACTCAATGAGAAAACTTTTGTCCTTTATTGTGAGGATGACACAGGTGATAGGCCATATGAGACACATTCCAGAAAGATCTGTGTACCCTACATCATAAGAAATAGATTCAGCTACCAAGGAAACCTCCTGGTTTTCCCAGTTTACAAGGTTGATAAAAGTGAAGAACTAAGAACTTATTTCAAAATGATTTCTCTTCTTTTACTTCTATTTTTGTGTAGGTGGAGTTGAGGCAGGCCTCACTCTGTAACCTCTCCTGGAACTCACTACAGAGTATAAGCCATCCTTGATCTCTGAGCAATCTCCTGTCTCAGCATCCCCAAGTGCTGGGATTACAGGTCTGACCCATGATACTCAGCTGTTGAAGAACAAGTGTGACACAACGACCTGAGAGAAGAACTGTGGGGCAATCTTGTAATGCAGGTATCCATTTAATTCACCATCTTACCCAGGAAACATGGAACTATCTACCACCAGCATGCTTTTATCCGATCTTGAAGATGGCGTCCATTGCAATGAATACTTCTTTTCCATTTTTCGTGTTTTTCATATCCCCCTTTAATTTCAAATTCTCTCACAGTTAGCCACTCTTCATTGTCAGTCTTTATACTTCACATATGGGTGGCTGTAAGACCAAGACCAGCTGAAGAGTCAGCTATGAAAATACATGCTCTTGGCCCATAACATCCTGGATCTGGAGCTGAGGGTTAGTCTCAGGAGGATGTGCATTTCCTTCTCAGTCATCAGAGGCCACACACCCATCCTGATAGGCAAGGACAGAGAATGACTACCACTGATGTTCTCCTTTATGCTTTTCCTAAAAAGAATTCATCTATTTTTTGTGTATTGTTGTTTTGTCTGTCAGGGTGTCTGGGTACACCATCTTTTCTTATTGCCCACAGAAGTCAGAAAATGGCATTGAATTGATGGAGGAAGGTCATTGGCTAATAAAGGAACTGCCTTGGCCCATTTTATTGGTTAGAAGATAGGTGGGAGGAGTAAACAGAACAGAACGCTGGGAGGAAGAGCAAGTGAGCTCAGACTCCACAGCTCTCCTCTCGGGAGCAGACGCCATGCCCAGCTCCTGGGCAGACACACACCATGAAGCTCCGACCCAGGATGGACTAGGCTAGAATCTTCCCGGTAAGTCCGGTTCTCACAGATTATTAGAGATGGGTTGATCAGGATGTGAGAATTAGCCAGTAAGGGCTAGAGCTTAAAGGGCCAAGAAGTGTTTAAATGAATACAGTTTGTGTGTTGTTATTTTGGGGCATAAGCTAGCCGAGCAGGCGGCCGGGGTGCTGGGAACGCAGCCCCACCATTCTTATTACTGGAACTATAGTACTAGTTGGTTGTGAGCCAAATGTAGTTGCTGGGAATTGAACCTGGTGTCCTCTGGAAGAACAGTCAGTGTGCTTAACCACAAAGTGCTCTCTCCAGCTTTGACATTACCTTTAAAAGCATTCCACTGTAATGTTAAAAGATTGTCAAAAGGAATGGCTCTAATACGTGACCAGGATTCTTAACTCTTTCTTTTACTGTGACCCAGTATAGGTTCAACTTGTATTTCAGAAATGTGAGTGAGGGTAGAAATTTCCCTGCTGGACTCTCGTGAATCCAGCCATGAGGAAGCTGCCACTACAGCTACTTCTATAACATTATACTCCAGGACACGACAGTTTGTTGTTCCTCATATTTTAGCATCATGACTAGTTGATTTTAAAAGTCATTTAGGAAATATAGTCAACATGGAACAGCTAAATTGCATGTAGGCAGTTGAATCACAGGGAAAACCCTTACATCTTGCTAAGGAAAGAACTACCATGGCGCTAGGGAAATGATTCAGTGGTGAAGGGCACTGCTGCTCTTGCAGAAGACCCAGGTTCAGTTCTCAGAATTCACATGGGAGCTCACATCCACTAGTCCAGATCTAATGTCCACTTCTCATTTCCATGGACATCAGACACACTCCATGCACAGACACATATGCTGCCAAACACTCATAGTCAGAAAATAAAAAAAAAATCATAAAGAACTGTACTATGGGAAGGAAGAACAAACATGATAGAGGACCAGTGGCACTGTACTCTAACAACTACAATTTCCACACTATTTTATGTCTATTATCTTTTTATCATAGCAATGTGATGAGAGAAGTTTTATTCTCATTTCAAAATAGAGGAGGCTTCTTATTAGGGAGCCTGAGGCAGATGACAGAGAAACTGACTTGTGTTTGAGCTATAGTTTGAAAGTTTCCCCCAGGGGTTGTTATTGACAACCTGGTCCTTGACAATGTGGTATGTGAGGTGGCACTTGATCATGGAGGGTGCTGCCTTTGGGAGGGATTAAGATAGTTCTCATGGGACCCCAATCACTGTCTGGCTTGCTGTCTTATGGTGTGATCTCTTCCTCCTCCATGTCATACACCTGCCATAATGCCACCTGCCAACAGTCTCTCCAAGGCCCATATATGAGGCTGCCTGACCTTGGCCTTTTAGCCTCTAAATCTGTCAGTTAAATAGAGCAGCCTGACTGAATATTTCAGTATAGCAAAGAACACTGGACTAATATGTTGCGATACAAGCGGCGGGGCTGCATCCCCTGCACCCAGCCGCCCGCATAGCTAGCTTATGCCCTGAAATAATTACACGGAAATTGTATTCTTTTAAACACTGCCTGGCCCATTAGTTTTAGCCTCTTATTGGCTAATTCTCACATCTTTGATTAACCCATTTCTAATATGCTGTGTAGCACCACGAGCTGGCTTACCAGGAAAGATCTTAACCTGTGTCTGTCTGGAGTGAGAGAATCATGGGGACTGACTGACTCGGCTTTTTTCTCCCAGCATTCTGTTCTGTTTACTCCACCCACCTAAGGGTTGGCCTATCAAATGGGCCTAGGCAGTTTTCTTTATTAATTAACCAATGAAAGCAACAGATAGAAAGATGACCCTCCTCCATCACTAATACACCAAGAGAGCTAGGTTAGAGTGTACCCAAATTCCAATCCAAATCCTCTGTTTTTTCTTACTTAGCTTAAAGTTTGACAGAGGTTACAGCTAATGGACCCACAAAGGTTGATGCTGACTTTCTCAGACACATATACTTCCCATCCTGGTGTTTAGGGCTTACTCTTGTCTGAGATGCTAAACAGGTTTCTTATTGGCCATTTGCACCATAGTCAAGGGAGGTAGCCTGATAAGCTACAGATGTTTGATATTTAAACAGAAAACTGATTTGAGTACAACTCTGTGACAGAGCATTTGTCTCACATGCCCAAGGCCCTGAGTTTAATCTCAGTCCTACAAGAAGGAGAAAAAAAGAAAAATATGAAAAATGTGCCCATTCCTGCTCCTCTAGGGTTTGGTGCAGAAAAGAATGAACACAGCAGCCTACGATTCTCCTGAGAAATGCTGCCTGGCACAGTGGAACTTTGGGTGGAGTCTGCAAATGAGGCTTTGTAGAGCGCTTCTGTCACTCGCAGAATCACAGAATGAATCTCCATGCCCCAACCATTTACAAACAGTTCACGTCACACTTGAGACCTGGTATACTTGTGGGTATCTGCATTTGGGGTGCGCTATGCTGTTAGGTACCTGCATAACTCATAACCCTGGCCCTGGGCTTGGGCAGCTCCTTGGAAGAAAGTCTTTCACACTTTCATTGCTGGGGTGGTAGATTGCACCCTGTGTGTCCCAACTAGGAGAGCAATGTCAAGAGCTTCTGGCTCCTGTGGACTTGGCCTCTCATGCCCTCTCCTCAACAGTAACTTGGCCCCAAACCCTAGCTTCAGTAAGGGGTGTGACTTTGCCAATATCCTGAATCCTAAAAACTGGTTCTGGGACGAGACACCTCCAAAACAGATGCCCACTCCCTACACAGTGCCATTGTCCAAATAAAGAGCACAGAAGATCTGAAACTCACCTTGCGCAAATTTCTCTTTATACAGAGTTCCCTTAGCGTTAACCACAGGTCACCCGAAGCTCAGGTTGGCTAAAATACACATTGTTCCATTGTGAGTTCTCAGATCTGCAAGGACACATTTCACTTTATTGTAGAACTGTGTGCATGGCTTTTCCTCCACCCGCTTTGGTATCTTGTTTCAGGAACTAAAATGCTCTGGGTTTTCCCATGGATTAGTTACACTCAAAGATATTTTTTTTATGAATGATTAGATTCTTCTAGCTAACAAGCTGTTCTGTCCCCAACCTCTGAACTGCATAGTGACTGCTGCCTTGTGTGTCAGAATCCCAGCTCTCAGACTTGTTGGTCCCAGCAGCCCCTGTGTTGCAGGAACTCCCCCAGACAACAGCCTTTAGGATACTGGCCCACTCTGGGCGTGGTCTCATGTACTTTAACTGCCTGAAAGCTGAGCAAGGTTTGGGTAGGCTGATCCTCAGTAGGGACTTGGAAATTTCTAGCCCTCCTAACCCTGTGTGGCTCAGTCCTGCCAGCTAAGTGGCTGAGTAACTGATGCCTGCAGATTCCTGCGGCAACTCCTCTGTGGCTCCTCTGACCCATGTGGCTCACTGCTGCTACCCAAGCTAGGGTCTGCTTCTGAGGTCCAGCTGCTGTCTGGCCTGCTCTGATCAGCCTGAGCTCTATGCCTGCACCTAGAACACAGGCTTGCATTCCCAGATTGGAACCATGAGAACCACTCACCCAAAATCCACCAGCAACTTCACAGCTCGCAATTGCCTGCAAGCTCTGAGTCCTTTGAGCTTCTGCCTGTGAAGCTCAAATTTTTCCCTGTGAAGGTGTGCTACTTTTAAAATTTTTTGCTGAGTCTCAGGTGATTCAGGCCCTGATCTAGGACCTGCCTTACTGCCACAACTGTGACACCTGCTGAAAAATCCACAGTATTACACCTACAACAATTTTCTCAAAATTAAAAGGGAGGTAAGTTAACTTGATACCTAAGTATCAGATTGATTGGTAAATAAATAAATAAACAAATAAATTTGAAGATTGTAAACCAATCCCAAGATAATTGTAGACAATATCACTACCCAGGAATATAATAATATTTTTGTTTCTGCTATGAATGGGATGATGCAAGAACTAAGCTGTATGACCTACCTGGTACATATATTTTTGTGGCCATGGTGGCTATTATTTTTTTCATATGATATCGCTAAAGAAATGGTTTCATAACAGAGTCGAGAATGAGAGACTTTTAGAAATGATACAGTCTTTATTGACTCGTAATGAGAAGTTATGTGTAAAGATTCATACTTTTGAAATTGACCATCAACATCTGTTAAAAAGGTATGATAAGCCAGGAGATAGAACATCCTACCAGGAAGGCAGTTTACATGCCATCCAAATAATATCTATGGATAAGAAGATATAAGTGAAGAAATTTAAAACCTTAAAATAACATGTGCAGAATGAGAACTAGAAATTAATTGATTTGAGGAACTCATTAGAAAAATTCAGAGGTCAAGAGGTTTAGATTTTGCAAAAGACAGTGATAAAAACATTTGAATCAATCAAGGACCTTGTCAGATCTGATAAGCAAGGAGAGGAGGTACAGGCAAAGGACAGTAGTAAAGATTTAGCATTGCCAATAGCTCAGAGTCAGAGATGACTTTCCAAGAGTATTAGCTATTGATCCTGTTACTACTGCTGAAAAGCCAGTAAATTATCAATCCCAAAAGGATATACAGAATGTAAATTGAAACCTATACATTTGAAAGATCTAAAAGATTAAGCAAGCAGTAGTATCTTGTGTCATGCAGTCACCATATGTGAGGGAGTTGTTAAAGACATAGGCTTCAAGAAATATGGTTACTCAAAATGATTGGCTTCATTCAGTCTCACCCATGCTAGAAGATGGATTGTAGTTACAGTAGAAGTGTTATTGGAGAGAAGAGGCTAAAGCCCTGGATCATCAAGGTAGAACTGGAGGTATGGAGGCCTCCCAAAATTAAATTCTTGGTGAGGGATGTTACACTGATCCAGATAGTCAAGATATATACAATGAATATATCTTATTTCTGTGCCATACAGCAGCCTTGAATGCTTGGGACACAGATTCAAGAACTAGGAAGAAAATTGAATCATACACTAAGGCCATACAAGGCTCATGAGAATCATTTAGTGACTTTTTACAAAGATTAGCTAAGCTGTACAAATAGGGGTAACAGATCCAGAAGCTAGACAAGTACTTACTGAATCTCTGGTTTTTGAAAATGCCAACTTAGAATGCAAAATGATACTTGGACCATGAAAGGTCAGATCAGCACCAATGGATGAATGGATCCTGCACCCAGTCAATGTTGAGTCATTTGATTATAAGGCTGAGGCTTGACTGAAGCTTGGGTAGGAGAAGAAATTTCCAAAGGTATGAAAAGTCATCAAAATATCAAATGTTTTTATTGTGGTAGAATGGGCCATCTGAGAAAGGATTGTAGAGGTGGCATTCTTACAAATAATGTTTCTTGTGGAAACAACAAAAATAAAAAGTCTCAATATTCTGAATTATAGAGAAGATGAGGCAAAGGCCAACATTGCACCAATAAACTCAGATAAACAAGAGACAAGCAAGGGAGCTGTCAGCACTGGCAAACTCCTTAGGGGGTTTCTCACAGACCCCAGTTCAAACGTTGTCCAGTCATTCTCAGTCACCGTGGGGCACATGCCTCCCCAGGACAATGAAAAACTCCAGTGCCTGCTGTAAAAAACATATTGCTATTGACAATTCTACAGCTATTGCTATTGACAATTCTACAGCTATTGCTATTGACAATTCTACAGCTAGAAAACCAGAACATCCCAACTCAGATGAAGTAGAAGAAAATAACACTAAAAATCACCTTATGGATATACTGAGGCACTGAAAGAGGAAATGAAAAAAAAATCCCTTACAAAAATGGAAGAAAAGAAGAAATCAATAACTCCCATAAAGCAAACCAAAAGAGCAGTCAAACAGGTGAAGGCAACAGTTCAAGACTTAAAAATTGAAAAGGGGGCAATAAAGAAAGCCCAAGCCAAGAGAACTTTGGAAATGGAAAATCTGGGTAAATGATAAGGAACTACAGATGCAAGCATAAACAGAATACAAGAGACAGAAGAGAGAATCTTAGGAGTTGAAGATATCATAGAGCAAATAGATTCAAAGAAAATGTAAGATCCAACTAATTCTTAACACAAACTATCCAGGAAATCTGTGACACCTTGAAAAGACCAAACCTAAGTATAATAGGGATAGAGGAAGGAGAAGAAGTCTAGTTCAAAAACACAGAAAATCAATTCAACAAAATCATAGAAGAAATCTTTCCCAAGCTAAAAGTACTTATCTATATAAAATACAAGAAGCTTATAGAACACCAAATAGACTGGACCCAAAAACAATTCCCTCAAAACATAACAATTAAAACATTAAACATACAGAATAAAGAAAGAATATTAAGAGTTACAAAGGAAAATGCCAAGTAACATATAAAGGCAGACCTATTCAAATTTAGCCCAACTTCTCAGTGGAAACAGTGAAAGACAGAAAGTCATGGTCAGGTGTTATGCAGACACTAAGAGACCACAGATGCCAGCAAATACTAACATATCCAGCAAAGCTTTCAATCACCATAGACAGAGAAAACAAGATATTTCATGACTAAACCATATTTAAGCAATATCTATTCTCAAACTCAGCCAAACAGAAAGCACTAGAAGAAAAACTCCAACCCAAGAAAGTTAGATATATCAACAAAAACACAGGCAATAGATATCACCACACAAGCATATTCCTAAGAGAAACACACACACAAACACAATATCACCACCACCAACAAAAACAAAAATAACAGGAACTAGCAATCGCAGGTCATTATCATCCCTTAATATCAATTGACTCAATTTGCTTACAGAAAGACACAGGCTAAAAGATTGGATACAAAAACAGAATCCATTCTGCTGCATACAAGAATAAAACCACAACTTCAAACACAGACATTACCTCAAAGTAACAAGTTGGGAAAAGATTTTCTAATCAAATGGTCTGGGGGGAAAAAGTTGGTGTAGTTATCCTAATATCAAAATAGACTTTAAGCTAAAATTAATTAAGAGATGAAGGTCATTTCATTTTCAAAGGAAAAATCCATCAAGATGAAGTTTTCATTCTGAACATCTATATGTCCTAAATACAAGGGTACACTCATTTGTAAAAAGAACCATTGCTAAAGGTTAAATCACACATCAAGCCCAACACACGAATAGTGGGAGACTTCAGTAACCCCACTCTCACCACTGGACAGGTCTGCCAGACATAAAGTTAAAAAAGAAATAAAAGAACTAACATGTTATGAATCAAATGGGCCTAACACACATCTCCAGAACATTCAACCCAAATACAAAAGCACATACCTTCTCAACACCCAATGGAACCTTCTGTTGAAAGTGATTTCTGTCCCACCTGGTCCCGCAGCCATTCAGTCCTAAATAAACACACAGAAGTCTATACATTTGTTGACAGAGATTTCCATCCTGCTGATCTCACAGCCAATCAGCTCCCCCAAAACACAGAGGTCTACATTAATTATAAACTGGTTGGTCTATTAGCTCAGGATTCTTAGTATCTAGTTCTTACATCATACAGTAACCCATAATTCTTGTCTATGTTAGCCATGTGGCTTGGTACTGTTATTAGTGAGGCATTCTCATTTTGCTTCCTCTATGTCTGATTCCCTCTGTGACAGTGCAGACCGTTTTTCCTCTTCCCACAATTCTCATGTTCTTGTTGCCCTGCTTCTATTTCCTGCCTGATTGTCCCACTAACAGAGGTAATGGATCAAATGGACTTAGCAGGCATCTATAGAAAATTCCACCCAAATAGAAAAGAATATACCTCCTCGGTATCTCATGTAACCTTCTCGAAAATTGACCACATACTTGGTAACAAAGCAAACTTCCACAGATTTAAAAAAAAGTTTAGTAACCACCTGTGTCTTATCGAATCACCATGGAAAAAAGTTAGAATATAACAACAATTCAACCCCCAGAAAACCTACAAACTCATGGAAACTGAACAGTCAACTACTGAACCACCCCTGGGTCAGGGAAGAAATAAAGAAAGAAATTAAAGTCTTCCTTAAATTCAATGAAAATAAAGATACAAAATACCCAATCCTATAGGACACTATGAAAGCAGTGCTAAGAGGAAAGTTCATAGCGCTAAATTCACAAATTAAAATAAGATGGAGAAAACTCACATTAGAGACTTAACAGCACAGGTAAAAGCTCTAAGAAAAAAAAGAAGCAGACTCACCAAGGAGGAGAAGAAGACTGGAAAAATCAAATTGAGGGTTGAAATCAACAAAATAGAAACACAGAAAACAATCCAAAGAATCAATGAAACAGTGCTAGTTCTTTGAGTAAAATCAACAAAATTGACAAACCCCTATCCAAACTAGTTAAAAGGAAGAGAGAGAACATGCAAAATAACAAGTTCAGAAATGAAAACGGAGCCATAACAACAGACACTGAGGAAATTCAGAGAATCACTGGGTCTTGTTAAAAAGCCTATATATGACAATGTTGGAAAATGTAAAAGAGATGGACTTGTTTTTAGATAAAATCCAAATACCCAAATTAAATCAAGACCAGGTGCGCAGCACACAATGCCTGTATGCGCTCTATGTGCTACCATACAGTTTGTGAGCTAGGGGCAAGGGGCTAGAGGTTAAAATACACAAACACACAGAGACAGACATGGACCTCTAGTCACTGGTAAGAAGCCCTTTATTTAATAGCATGCTGGAGGCTTAGCACCCAACAGTCAAGTGGGCCAACAGGTGAAAACTTTATCCTCTGATCCTCAGGGCCAAGAAGACAATGCGTGCATGTGAAGCAGAGCTGGTAAACAATTTTGACACAGCCTTTAGTAACTCAAATCAGAAGGAAAGTAAAGATCTCTAACAAGGAAAAGCAGCTCGAGTCCAGGACTCCTATTGGTCCCAACCACAGGTGAACAATTTAGATGGACCTATAAGTTGTGAGGAAATAGAAACTTTTATTTAAAAAAAAAAAAAAAAAAAAAAAAAAAAAAAAAAAAAAAACCTCCCATGCAAAAAAAAAAAAAAACAAAACAAAACAAAACAAAACCCAGGACGAGAAGGTTTTAATGCAGAATATTACCAGAAATTCCAAGAACAGCTGAACAGCTGAGACATACTCCTTAATGAGTTTCACATAGAAACATAAGAGTCTTGCCAAACTCTTTTTTTTGAAGCTGCAGTTACCTTGATACCTAAACCACACAAAGACTTAACCAAGAAAGACAATTACAGACCTATCTCACTCATGAACATCGAGGCAAAAATTCTCAATAAAATACTGGCAAACCAAAAAATAAAAAATAAAAAAAAATAATACTGGCAAACCGAATCCAAGAACACATCAAAAAATTATCCATTTTGATCAAGTATGCTTCGTCCCAGAGATGCAAGGCTGGTTCAACGTTTGAAAATCTATCAATGTAATCCATCATATAAATAAACTGAAAGAAAAAACCATATGATCATTTCAGTACATGCTAAAAAAAGTATGACAAAATTCAACACCTCTTTCTGATACAGGTCTTGGAGAGGTTAAGGATACAAAAATCATATCAAAATATAATAAAAGCAATATACAGCAAGCCAACAGCTAATACCAAATTAAATGGAGAAAAACTCAAAGCCATTCCACTAAAATCAGGAACAAGACAAGGCTGTCCACTCTCACCATATCTCTTCAACATAGTGCTTGAAGTTCTAGCAATAGCAATAAGACAACATAAGGGGATCAAGGAGATTCAAATGGGAAAGAAAGAGGTCAAACTTTTGTTACTTGCAGATGATATGATAGTGTACATCAGTGACCCCAAAAACTCGACCAAAGAACTCCTACCTTCACAGTGATGTGTCTGGATACAAGATCAGCTCAAAAAAATCAGTAGCCCTCCTGTACACAAAGGATAGAGAAGCAGAGAGGGAAATCAGAGAATCTGTTTATATTCTGTCGTGAAATTTATACTGTAGAAATGACAGTATACTTGTACCATGTACAGATCTAGTTGAAAGCATTAACAGTGTTTCTTTATCCAGAAAACTCAGACAGGTGTTTTCTGTGCAATACAAAGCATCTTTGAGGTCTATAGTTAGGAAACAAGCAAAGGGATGTTGAAATCTTGAGCTTGTGGCTATGGTGACTGTGGTAGTATTCTGCCAGAGGTAGATTAATAGCTTATCAGAATTTTATCAATTCATGTTAAGACTATGGAATTTTGGAGTCTTAACATAACAGTAGCATAATGAGAGAGATATCTGGAACACATTTTATTCTTTTAAACATCTCAAATCTTTTTCGCTTATTCAGTACTTAAGCCTTTTTGTCCTCGGACCTCTGTAATTTGCATTTATGCACCTTAAGTCACTTTTAGGTACCCTGAAACATTCTTATCCTCCGACCTTCATAACTTGTATTACACGTCTTAAAACACCTTTGTAGACCCTCAAACATTCTTAGGCCCTCACATCTTAAGTTTTGCATTTTAAAACAACTTTTATCTATTTGCCATTAATTCCAAGTAGCTGACCACTGAGCACAGTCACTGTAAGGTAAGATCCTGTAAACAAAGGAATGGTAAGAAGTTATACTGAAATCTCTTTTGTGAGTTTATTTTTATTTTCATTTTTTTTGAGTCTGGTAACAAGGTGAACTGTGTCTGGACTTACTATTGAGTCTAAGAGAGTGAGATCTGTGACTTGAATTTTATAGAGAACTGGGAAGGCAGCTGAAGCCCTGATTGCTGCTTTTAAGTTGGCAAAGGTATTAGTTGTCAAACTGTGTCAGAGTTCTGAAGGGAGTAAACTTTACCTGAATTATTGATTAAAAATTGACAGAGAATTACTTGCTGGCTGTCTAGTCAGCTACCCCAAGGTCCTCCTTGGTCGTTAAGGGCAGGTCATAGGGCAACATCTGTCTTCCAGATGGCAGAGGTCAGCTTGTGAGTTCCCTGAAGATCCCACAAGCTTCCCTGGCATGAGGACTTAGGCAACTCTAGGTATTAAATTCCCCACTGTCCTCTTTTATCCACCATCTAAAGAGGGTCTTTGCAGCTTGAGGTGAAAGGCAGGTTTGCTCAGTGGCTAGCTCTGCCAATTTTGAGGCCAGTTTTGGGTAGAGATTCTCCTGCTTCTGTCAGTCTTCTTTGGAGGAAATCGGGGAGATGTCTGGAACTGGCTTGCCTCTCTATTACACAAAGCTTTTAAATAAAACATTTAGTTGCTATTTTCTGCAGATCTCTGAGCATGTGAGGGCAGTCTGTCCATTAGAGAGATCTCAGCAGACAACCCTTGCTACCAGTTATTTGTCCTAAGCACACAGAGCACTAGGTAGGGCTTCTCCCCTCAATAACCACATCATGCTTAGTATGACTATAACCAAAGAGCTTGGTAAATCATAAGATGACTCTTGTATTTATTAACAGTCTACAATGTGTTATTAGCTTTCATAACTAGGACTTTATATTACATTCCTGCCAGATTTAGTCTTAAAATAATGATTTTAATTGAAGTTCTTTTAATATCAAAATACAATCCTTTAATAGTAGATGATGATTTCAATAAAGAAACTAAGGTAGCCATTCTATTGGTAATAGCAGAACAGGTTTGTACCAAACTAATACTGTCTCATGAGAAGGAAGAAAAAGTGATAAAGGAAAGACCCCAGGGCCAAATGGGAATAGGAGAAAAGCAGTTTGTGAGGTGGGGTGTGGACCCTGAGCAGGGACTGAGGAACACAGAGGCCAACATTGCCATGGGTCCCCAGCCTAAATCTCCAGTCCTAAAAAAGAAACTTCTCTGAGGGGCAGGTATTTTTATCACAGAATATATATCTTGTTTATCAAATACTTTACTTATCAAACAGATGTTGTCATTTTGTTAAAGTTTCTGAAGTCTTGGTGTTAGATAATTGGCAAAGACATAAGTTTTATGTGTAAATCTCTAAATTAGTTTTTGTTACTCTGAATAGATCTTTATGATCTTAAATTTTTATCATCATATAAAAGTTCATATCAATTTAAAACACTTGAAACTTGTTGCTTCCTTAGTCTAGAAGGAAATACGATGTACAGAGGTGGCTATTATGGGCCAAGAGCATGTATTTTCATAGCTGACTGTTCAGTTGGTCTTGGTCTTACAGGCACCCATATGAGAAGTATAAAGACCGACAATAAAGAGTGGCTAACTATGAGAGAATTTGAAATTAAAGGGGGATATTAAAAATATGAAAAATGGAAAAGAAGTATTCATTGCAATGGACGCCATCTTCAAGATCGGATAAAAGCATGCTGGTGGTAGATAGCTCCATGTTTCCTGGGTAAGATGGTGAATTAAATGGATACCTGCATTACAAGATTGTCCCATAGAATAATTAGGAGTTAATATCACTGAGACTGATGGTATAAAATGTGTCCTTTTTTGTTTATGTAAAGAAGCATTCACACAGTGGGGCAGTGGTGGTGTATGCCTTTAATTCCAGCCCTTCACTTGGAAGACAGAGGCAGGCAGAGCTCCGTGAGTTCAAGGCCATTCTGTTCTACAAGAGCGAATTCCAGAACAGGCTCCAAAGCTACAAAGAAACCTGTCTCAAAAACAAACAAACAAAAAACCAAAAAAAAAAAAGGAAAAAGAAACACACACACACACAAAGAGTCAAATAACACAAACTATAAAAGTCAGTTTCCAGAGATGATCTCATTCTTTCCAATTTAGTCATACTTCCTACATGAGGAAAATTCTCACATGATTTCTTAAAACTTTGCATTATATTCATAAAATCTTCCTGAAGCTAGAATGCATGTTTATATATTCAGCATTATGCAGCAGAATGGGAAAAGTTGTGAAGAATATTTTTAAAAATTCCCTGGTACTTGTTTGTGTTGTGACAGCCACCAAAAATATGACTATGTACATATGCAAATTGATTGTACGTATGTGTACTTTGTGTGTTTCATGCTCCTTTGTGTAAAATAAACACTTGGTTTAAATGAGAACAAATTACTCAAATTACACAGTTGAAGTACAAGGTTATATAAATGTAATATTGTTGTTAAGATACCAAACATTTTCACAAATAAAGTGACTCTTAGTAAAAAGGTTTTGTAACCACTTTAGAGATAATGTTTAATGTAATTTAAGAATAGCTTTAATCCCAAAATAAAGATATGTATAATTCTATTCCTTTTCTTACTGTAGAATTTTTGACAGTTTTACGTGAATTTTTTATCACCATCTTATTTTTGACAAAGTTGTACTTGCTGTCTATAAATAATTTGAGAAAAGGTTACACTATGACTAAATATAGTGACTTATTCATTTGATATTAAATCCCAATAATTATTGTTGAAAACACTTTACCTCAACTAAATATAGTGACTTATTCATGTGATATTAAATCCCAATAATTATTGTTGAAAACACTTTACCTCAACTCTTTTAGCATTTTTCAATAATAGAAGGTATCTTTTCACCTATAGTCACCCTTTTGTAATAGATTTCTTGTTCTTATCTCTCTTGTTTCACTGAAATGTCTTATTCTTTGCTCATTATCTCTGCAATTCCTTCTCCACCTCTTGAGCATTCAGGAACTTTTGTTCAGCTCTGGTTCTGTCAGATCTTACATGCTGTTTGTCCAGCCAACAAAAGTAGTTATCTCAGAATAACTCATTATATGAAGCATACACAATATAAAAGGTGAAATATTTTCTCACTTTTTTGAGATATATGCAATGGAAATCATGAAAAAAAATTAAAAATGTGTTTTTTGCCTTTCATAGAATTAGCAATTTTATTTTACAATTATATTCCTCTTTTCCATATTTCATTTAGCGATTGTGTTTTGTTTTCTACTAACCAATTACAATAGATGTGGCTAAATATAGTTCCCCTCCAAGGAACATTGTAGTTCCTCTTACTGATATTTGTCATACTTGACATTATGGTTTCAATTATTTCCTGTCAGAACCCTCAATGAAGACATCAGGAACTGTTGCTTGGAATAGAGAAAACATCCATGCATTTCATCTCAGTCACTTTATAGCCCTTATAGTGGAATAACTGGCTAGGGAAGATGTCATAGAAATTCAGTGATTGGATGTAAGAGAGTAGAGATGGAACAAAAAAAAAAATTCACGACATGAAAAACTTCAGATTGATTACTATCCCACAATGGCAAAAAATGTTTTGGTCACCAGTTTCCTTGTGGTTCATGAATTTCATAATGGATATAAGCAGAACTATTTGATAAATTGAGGAGATAAACATTCTAAGTATAATTTGAGTTACCAGATCACAGTAATAAACAGATCGTTCTCTTGCATGTACCAATAAGCGTTCCTTTTGTATTTAACTGAGATAAACATGAGAGTTAATATTTCATGAAAAGAAAGGTGTAAAACTTTTAGCCTTCATGGATGGTCTTTGGACAATAGAGAACATCTGGAAATGGTATTTAAAGTGGAGCAAAACATAAAATCGGATTTCACTCATGGTGGCATTTCATTCTTGAACAGCATGACTTCTACATTTTTAAAGTATATCATTCATTACTAATTTTAAGGAAAACACAGCAAAAAGAAATTTTAAAATTTTCTAAATTCAGTGGTGTTTCCTGAGAAAATTTTCCAAATAGCCTTAATTATTCTGAGAAAGTTTATAAGACCGAGTAGATATGTTTGGAGGTTTACTAAGAAAATAATATTTATAGCTATTTTAAACAAATAGTTGATATCAATTATTCAAAAATGTTCTGATGCTTACATTCATAAAAAAATGTACCCTTTCAGTTTCAAGCAGAATAGGACTTTATGTGTAAGGTGCATGATCAGATTGCCATGGGTAGAAGGCTCCTAGTAATCTGTCTTTTCATTGTTTTTCTTTTTGCAGGCTAACTAGAGTGATAATAAACTCATTGAGCATTTGCAAGGTTCATTGTAGGTAAGCAGTGCAAATAAAAAATGTAGACTCCCTAATCCCCAATGGCCATTCTTTGCAGATTATAGCTAATACATATAGAATTATGACTATGCGATAAAGAGGATTCCATTTTCTTGATTATTTAAATCATTTCTCAAACCTATAAGTTGGTTTCTTATGAAATCTCCTTTGGTTTTGAGGACAATGTCATACTACCTGGCACAGCTTCTCCTGCCATTCATTCACTTGGCTATCCTGATGGATGAAGCTAGTAATCAATCCAATCTCAATATCACCCGTGATGTTCAAGTTTAAGATGACTTTGGTTTAATTTATTGTAAATTGGTTTTTTTATTGATAGTAGTAATTTTAATTCCCAATCCCTTTTGTGTCTCTCTCCTGCATTGCGTATAGCCTCTAACTGTGAAACAAATGCTTTTACTATCATCACGGTTCACAAAACAATACTTTGAAAAATATAAGAAATAAAAGTAAAGTTACCATTTTTAGAATACTGATTGCTCATCCTAATGGAAGATGTGTCTCGGGCTTCTGGGTACCTCACTTCTTAGGCTAGCTTCACCTTTCACTTCTGTAGTTCCTTGCAGCTCTGAACCTTAGGTGTATCTAACCCTCACCACAAATCTGACTCTGCTTATTTTGTAAGTCACATTTGCCTATAATCTGCTTTTTAACCCTTGTAGACTAGTGACATTAAAAACCAAATATGTTAGAAATTCTGACCTTAGGGAGTCAGTCCCTCTGTTGCAATTAAGCAGAATTCAAGTAAATGAGAATTTTGTCCATGGGGGAAAATATAAGAAATAGCAGCATAAATTATTACAAAGCTATTAAATTCTATGTGATTCTTCTACTGGGCTCATCTCACTTTTTAAAAAAAAATTATCTATTCCTTTTTTGTAATACACACTGGAGACACTTTATATTTAAAGTTACATTCAATTTTGAAGATGACCCCTAGCTGCTGTGACTGACCCTCAGTGCTCCTTGAGACTCTTTCCAGTAAAGACGCTCTCAGATACTAATGAACTGTGCCTTACGGTTGCCTGCTTTTGAAATTAGGGCAATTAGCAACATGTAATTGATATTATTTGTGACTGGTTTCTGTTGTCTAACATTTATGCTTTTCACATATCATTCCACCTATGAAAAGAAGATGTACAACAGCAATTATACTTTCGGTTATATTTAGGGACACATGATGTAGAAAGAACTTTCTCGTATATATCTTTCAGTGAACAAATGAATAATTTTTATTTTTTGCTAAATTTAGGAATGTAATTTTTCATATTTATAAGTTTTTCTTTTTTATTATTATTTAATTAAAAATTTCCACCTCCTCCCATTTCCCTCCCGCTCCCCCCATCCCCCTTTCCCTCCCTCTCCAGTCCAAAGAGCAGTCAGGGTTCCCTGTCCTGTGGGAAGTCCAAGGTCCTCCCCGCTCCATCCAGGACTAGGAAGGTGGGCATCCAAACAGACTAGGCTCCCACAAAGTCATTACATGCAGTAGGATCAAAACCCAGTGCCATTGTCCTTGGCTTCTCAGTCAGCACTCCTTGTCAGCCACGTTCAGGGAGTCCGGTTTGATCACATGCTCCATCATCCAGCTGGCCTTGGTGAGCTCCCATTAGATCAGCCCCACCGTCTCAGTGGGTGGGCGCACCCCTTGCGGTCCTAACTTTCTTGCTCATGTTCTCCCTCCTTCTGCTCCTCATTTGGACCTTAGGAGCTCAGTCCAGTGTTCCAATGTGGGTCTCTGTCTCTAGCTTTATCCATCACCAGATGAAGTTTCTATGGTGATATGCAAGATATTCATCAGTATGGCTATAGGATAGGGCCATTTCTGGCTCCCTCTCCTCAACTGCCCAAGGATCTAGCTGGGGACATCTCCATGGACACCTGGGAACATCTTTAGAGTCAAGTCTCTCGCCGACCCTAAAATGGCTCCCTTAATTAAGATATATACTTCCCTACTCCCATATCCACCCTGCCTTCATCCCAACCGTCCCATTCCCCCAAGCTCTCCCCATCCTCCCTTTCTCACTTTTTTCTCCCCATTTCCCATTACCCCGACCCCATCCCCACCCCCAAGTTTGCAATTTTTGCCTGACAATTTTGTCTTCTTCCAATATCAGGAGGATAACTATATGTTTTTCTTTGGGTTCACCTTATTTAGCTCCACTAGGATCTCATATTATAGGCTTAATGTCCTTTATTTATGGCTAGAATCCACTTATGAGTGAGTACATAACATATTCATCTTTTTGGGTCTGGGTTACCTCACTCAGGATAGTGTTTTCTATTTCCATACATTTGCATGCAAAATTCAAGATGTCATTGTTTTTTTACCGCTGAGTAGGACTCTAATATGAATATATTCCACACTTTCTTTATCCATTCCTCCATTGAAGGGCATCTAGGTTGTTTCCAGGTTCTGGCTATTACAAATAATGCTGCTATGAACATAGTTGAACAAATGTTTTTGTAGTATGATAGAGCTTCTCTTGGGGGAATGTAATTTCTTATCTAAATGTTAGAGCATATTCATTTTTAACAAAGATTGCCAAACCAGGTTACAAAAGGATTGAAATAATTTATGCTCCAACTGTCATCAATCTTCATTTCCTTTAAAGCCTCTTAGCATGGTAATATCATATTTTATAAAAATTATTATTTATCCATTTTGTTTTGTATATAAAAAATCACCATTAAGACAATAATATTTATGCTGAAATAAACATGAATATGTGTACACATTTTTCTATGCACCTACATATACATATAAATAACAATATTTTCTTCAACTCAAGTATTTAAATAATGTTACTGTTGGTTCAGTTAATGTTTGGTAATGATTAAGCATGTTTAAAGTTTGTTATTTTGACAAATTGGATATGAAATACATTTAAAATTTGAGAATCCTTTCTGATTTAAGGTGAAGAATTTAGTTCTGCTCAGTAAACTTCACAAGCTTACCGTGAGCATGTTCTCTCTACTTAAATCTGACATGCTATAAATATCAATTCAATCCAAGCAGCAGAAAACTGTTCACACCTTCCTCCATCACGTGTGTGTCTGTGTTTGTATGCACAGAGCAGGTGTAATGCTCAACTGTGTTCATATCAGCATTATTTGTAATAGCAAAAACCCTGAAACTATAAATTCTCATCAAATTAAGAATGGATAAAGAAAATGTTGTATGTTTCATAATGGAGTACCACACAGCAGAAAAAATAATGATATCTTGAAATTATCAGGCAAATGGATGGATCTAGAAAAAATCATATTGAGTGAGGTAACCCAGACCCAGAAAGACAAATATAATATGTACTCAGTCGTAAGGGGCTTTTAGAATTACTTCCAGCTGTCATGGGCGCAATATTATGTCTGTGGGATCCTTTAAGAACTAAAATGAAACTTAAGGTTCAACATTACTAACTGGTACAATTGCATATAGACTCTGAGTAGTTGGTAGGGTTTTCCTGAAGTTCTTACTTGAAGATCTGGCCAGAATGGTGTAAGAAAGCACACCATCAAAGCTAGCAAAGCTGGAATTGAGCATTTTGTAGCTCAAAGCCTTTCCTAGTGTGGTGGTATCAGCAATGACAGCATCATATGAACCAGGTGCAGTCATTGTTGTGGGGCCCCATCTTCTTCCTGGAGACAGAGAATACTGTAGGAAAATTTATTGTTCATTATAGAAAACTTAAACATTGTTCATATCAAAATGGAAAGTTTGAATTTATATAGATATGTATTCAAAGAAAGGTACCATAGAGACAAAAATAGGTATGCAGAGAAGTAAAATTTTTGAAAGCAGAGTTTTAATAACCTTTGTCCCTAGATTTTATCTTCATTCAAGGTGACTCTTGATATGAGACAGAAACTCTAATTTTTTTTTTTAACAACTCGCTTGAATTTAGAGAAGGAGAGCAACCATCCAGTTCTAAAGCCAGCTTTGATATTTAAGTGAGTCAGGGCTATCTTTATACTGAGCAGTGAGGAGATATGTATGTTTAAGTACTGAGATTTTACCCTGTGGAGGATATTGTATCATAAGTCAGATTTCTCATTACTTGGTGATTCTTTCTAGATGACTATTTTTTTTCTTCTTTAGGCATTTAGATGCCCAGTGTCTCTAGGCTACGTAAAGATGGGTGTTTTCTGTTTTCCTGCAAAGACAAAAACAGAACCCTGACCCAACTCTTGTGAGGTTTCCTCATAACTTGTAGGATTGTCTCTATGGGGAGACATATTGTCCTTTTATTGATTGTATTTTACACTCAGGTCTAGATTTGGGAAGACTATAATTAGAAATGCTGATGTATAGTCTTGTTTTTGTTGGGTGGATATTTTGTTCCTTGGTTTCCATTGCACTCTCTGATTCTGAGGAAAGTATGGTGGCTTTGTGTTGCCTGGTAAGAAATTCTTCTGGTATGATGATAATTGTGGCCATTGCATATTCCAGGTAAAATGTGTTTTTAAGTTTTGGGAACTGATATTCACGAATGTGAATGGGTTAGGAGGGAGGAACAGGGAAGGCCCATGGCCCACAGAAGGAGGAAAGTCATGCTCTACCAGGATCTACTCAGTCCTCTAGGAACAGGGGCAGGGAATGAGAAGAGGTCACAACAGATAGTCTGCTACAAATCTGGAGATGAGACAGGTGATTGAATTTGGAGGAGAGGAGGGTGAGTGAAAATCTGAAGCTTACTTACCTTCCTCACTGGCCTACTTGCTTCTCAGTCAGACGTGGCTGGCAGGTTACCAGAGAAAGCCAGCAGGAGTTGGGTCTGGAAGAAGTCCTGAGAAGAAGCTCTGTATGATCCACTAGAGATGGGGACAGAGAGGAGGTGGAGGCCTTATCAGGTGATCTGCTATAAAGATGCAGAGAGACTGGGGGTTTGAATTTGCTGGAGAGGAGAAGCCTTGACTATCCACAGTTAGAATACTTTTTCTCCTGGCAGAAGTAGCCTGTGGTTTCCTGGAGAATGACTGCTGGTTTTGGCATCTAGGATAAAGTGATGTATGGGGGAAGAAAGGTCGGAGGTGAATACCTGTGTGTTGCAGTAAAGATGGAACAGAGATGGAGATGAGGCTGATACAAGTCATCTGTTATAGAGCTGGAGGTGTCAAAAGCAGTTGGATTTGAAATATAGAAGGGAGAGACTAAGATCTGCAATTGGTCTACCTGTTTCCATAGCCTGCAGGGCCTGCTCACCCCAGGGAATGCCTGCAGATGTTACGTACTGGGATATCAGTATGAAGAAATATTGGGTGAAGAAATATTGTAGGAGAAGGTCTACATGGTCTGTTGGGTAGGGTTTCAGAGAGCAGGGGTCTACTATAGTGGGTGTTCTGCTGCAGAGCTGGGGATGAGACTGGAGATGGGACTGGGAAGAATGGAGGGAGAGGTAAAGACATTCAGCTTCCCTGGCCTGAATGACCTGCAAGTTCCAAAATATTGACCATTTAGCATTAAAAAAGCTTTTATGGAAACACTTGAAAATAAATGTTTTCTTTAATATTTTAAAGGAAATCATTTCAAATTAACATTTCAGTATATTGTAATATTTACACTGTTTTAGTTAATTACAATTTACAAAAGAATTCAAAGACTTTTAGCATGTGACACTATAAAATAAAGACATGAACTGATAACAGACCATTATATAGTTACTTTGGAATCAAGATTTGTGTGTGATATATCTGGATAGGAAGCAGAAGTCTTGGGGGCATCAGGGACTAGAATTTGCAAAACTTCTGAGATATAGCAATTTAGATTTTCATCCTGAACTAAAACATAATAGAATGCTCTCTACTGTATTGGTCTCTTTTAGTTGTATCCCTTAGTATTTGAAATCATTTCAGAATTAGTAATTAGAACATAGCCCTGAATGCAGAGATACCTTCAAAATTACAAAGATACTCAATATAAGTTGGAACTGGAGGTTACTCTCCTGCTTGCCAGTTCCCAAATGAACTTGCAGAGGCTTAATATTACTTATAATTGTTTTGCCAATGTCTCAGGCATATTACTGACGAGTTCCCACAATTAAATTAACCAGTTTTTACTATTCTGTGTATTACCATGTGGCTGGGCCTTACTGGGAATCATCTGGCATCTTTCTCCCTCAGTGTCTCCCAGACTCTACCTTCTTTTTTCCTGTTTGGATTTCCTGCCTAGCTATATTCTGCCCTGCCATAGGCCAAAACAGCTTTATGGATAAACCAATAAAAGTAATATTCATTCACAACATAAGAATAACATCTCAGATCAATAAGTCAGACAGAAAATGTATCAATGTTTGTTTGTTTACTCTATATGCATGCTTATTAGTGATTAATTCTGTGTGGTTCTGTTACCTATTCCTGCTCAGAACTTTTCTCAGGCCCAGAGTTCTCCTCAGTGCTGCCTTGACTTCTTTGTTCCGTAAACTATAGATGATGGGATTCAGCATGGATGTCACCGCTGTATAGAAGAGGGCCAAGAATTTATCCATTCCTGGTGAGTGACTAGCCTTGGGCCTCAAGTAGGTAATAGATGCTGAGCCATAGAAGAGTGTGACTACAAGGAGGTGTGAGGAACAGGTAGAGAGAGCTTTATGGCGTCCCTCAGGTGAAGGCATCATCAGCACTGCAATCAGAATCCGGACATAGGAAGAAATGATCAGTAAAAATGGGCTGGATATGCATAGTACTGCCGCCACAAAGACGGCAGCCTCGTTTTGGGATGTATCTCCACAGGCAAGTGCCAGGAGGGGTGGAAGGTCACAGAAGAAGTGGTCTATCTCACAGGGCCCACAGAAGTCCAAAGAAAAAATAAAATTGGTCTGTCCCAACCCTACTATGCATCCCATTCCCCATGAAACCATTGCCAAATGGGCACATACCCCACGGCTCATTCGGGCTGCATAGTGGAGTGGGGAGCATATGGCCATGCAGCGGTCAAAAGCCATGGCTGCCAATAGGCAGCACTCAGTTATTCCAAAGAATGAGAAGAAAAACATCTGTGTGGCACAACCCTCCCGAGAGATCCCTCGGGACTCACTCACAAGACTCTGCAGCATCTTGGGTATGACAGAGCAAGTGTAGCCAATCTCCAGGAGAGACAAGTTGGCCAGGAAAAAGTACATGGGTGTGTGCAGGGCTGGACTGGCAAAGATGGCAAGGGCTATGAGTGCATTGCCTGTCAGTGATACCAAGAACATGAGGAGGATGAGGGTGAACAGGAGGAAGCACTCTCCAGGGACCTCAGAGAACTTGGCAAATGCAAAGTGTTTGACAGACAAGCTGTTCTCCGGCCACAGGGACCAATTGACACTCATCTCCTGGAAGAGAGAAGAGCAAGTCATCTGAAGGATTCTTGCAGATGGGGAAAATTATTCAACTTAATCCTTAAGATCCTCAGTTAAGTCAGAGACAGAATCATTAGCTTCAGCCATAAAATTAGTGTTTACAAACAAGAATTTATCCTCACAGAGTTTCATATCTAACCCTTTTCTCTGCTTACCACATCAGGTGATTTTCTAACGTGTACTAAACATTATACTGAGTGACCCAGGATTTAGGACTTGTGCCGTATACTTGTCTTTCCAGCCCTGATGAAGCTGAGGCAGAAAGCTTACCATTGGTTTGAGTTCAGCCTCACTTGTGGAGTAAGATATCAGCCAAATAAAAGAAAAGGAAAACATTACTTGTGGCTCAATTCTTTTTGCATGCTTTTCATTGACAAGTTATCAACGTCTCCCCGAAAATCTGCTCTCCCACCAACTCATATCTATGCTTTCCTATTGTCATGGATACCCTCTCCCCACCCATCTCAGAGTGTATTAGCGCCAGAGTATTCTGTGATTTCTATAGCTAATATTCATATACATGCCTTAAAATATAATTCCTTCAGCCAGGCAGTGGTGGCGCATGTCTTTAAACCCAGCACTTGGGAGGCAGAGGCAGGCAGATCTCTGTGAGTTCGAGACCAGCTTGGTCTACAAGAGCTGGTTCCAGGACAGGCTCCAAAACCACAGAGAAACCCTGTCTAGAAAAACCAAAAAAAAAAAAAAAAAGCAAGTCTCATATTTATGTGAACGTAAAATAAATCAAATAACACCTTCGAGAGCAGGCTGGCCACGAACTCACAGAGATCAGTCTGCCTCTCTTTCTAAGTGCTGAGATTAAGAGCATATTCCACCACACAGCAATTTACATATCTTAAATAGTTCCCATCTTTTAATAGAGCATGCTTTCTTAGTGAGAGTATCATGATATGCACACTAAATATTTATTTTCTTATTATTATTCATAAGATCCTATGAATCATGGCATTGAGTTTAATAAAGAAAAAAGAGTAAAAGAGATGTGGGCTTGGTATGTAGTACAGGCTGGCATCAAATTCCCAATTTCCCTGCCTCAGTCTCTTGAATGGTGGGATTCCCACAGTAAGTCATCGTGCCCCACATGACAGAAATTTCACTTTAACCTTTCACTCAATGGACCTCACATTACAATCCTATCAAACTGCTTGCATTTTGCATGTGTAGTATTTATACACTTCATTTTCTCTTTGCTCATTTTCTCACTGGGAGGCTTCTGTGTCCTTGCTTCATTGTTTGTCTGGTAAACTCTTCAGTTCCAGCATAACTGTCTTTTTTCTGTAAATCACACAACTCTTCCACATAGCAGAGGTTTTCTATGCTTTTCTCACTAAAACTGCTAAAATAGCATCTACCACTGTGGTGGTGATTACTTCTCATTTCCTTCTGAGTACAGCCTTATACAGAGACTGTGTACGGACTTCACTTTCTATCATTACATTTGCCATCTTTAACAATCCATAAATTCTCATGTAATGAGAAGTTTCAGTGTTTACCTTACTCTGCCTCCTTAGATATTCTGCCTGTTACTCCCCATTATATCCTCTGGAGTTCAACCTCATGTTCCTCAAATATTTCACATTCAGCCTACTCATTTATCTCTTGGTCTGGTATTTTTTCCTTTCAAATGAGATGACCCTTACTGTTTTGTGTGGTATATGAAATTTGTTTTTTTTTTCTGCCAAAAATCTGAACATGCCATGTTTTTTTTTTCAACAAGAGCAGAATAGGAGATAGTTTCAACCAATCGGTCCTCCCTCTATTCACTTGATAAACCAAATATCACCAGGTCATGCTATGTTATATGTGAGTAGATCACGTCATGGTTGATCCACAAACCAAATGTGAGCTTTAGGGTTCCCAAATTATTTTAAATAATAGTATTAGCAATATTAATTTAAACATATAAGGCATGTATATACATATATGTCACATATACTTATACGTCTGTATATCCATGCAAAAACACACGCATGTGCACATAGAGTAGAATAAGGGTTCACTCTGGGAAGACTGTGTATCAGTTAAAATCTTAGTATAGACAACAATGCAGATAACACTGTTTGTTTAAACTCTGTTCTTTAATTTGACCACTTATTAAAAGGGGCTGAGAAAGAAATCTATTCCCGCAAGAGACTGCTTTAGTGAAAACTAGGTTACTTCCCTAAATCACTTTTAAAGTGGTCAGGTGCTGAATGCTTACTAGCCACATAGGATATAAACATGGTATATGTCTACACACAGCCATACTATATTTACCTTTGTGTACACTGTATTTTGGGAAAACTCACACCACAATCAGTAATCTTTGTTCCTATCATTAATTGCTCTCTAAATTATATATTTTTTTATTTTGTGGATAATGGAAAAGCAAGATTAATTAAAACCTGCATACACATATAAAAATGGTGCCTGCATCTTCTTTTCTGAGAGGATATAAATGTGTATAATGCATTATTTTATCTATTAGATAGATATTTACTTGTGCATGCAGAAGTTATAAAAACTTAAGGGTAGAGAACACGTGGGCTGACTTAAAGTTCTGATGAGCACGAAGCAGGAAGTCTGGGATTACTTGGACTCTCAGGGAATTCAGCTCTTGTAAGAATAGCCAAAACACTGAGTATTCTTTTGTGATGCATTTTATACTTACTTCAAAGTACTATAAACTTCCCTGTGTACTATATTAAATTCAAATATCTATATTTCTCATGTATTTTGTATTGACAAAATCCACATGTGACTGAACAAAGGAAAATAATCCAAAAAGCCAACCTAGAAAGAGCTATGTTTTAAATTTGAAATATTTTCTTAAATACCCTGCACTTAGTAGTAGTTTCTATATTTGTATAATGAGTTCTCCATATAAAGAATGTGGTCTTGAATCTCAATTAAATTTTCAGGAAATCAGCTGGGCGGTGGTGGCTCATGCCTTTAATCCCAGCACTCGGGAGGCAGAGGCAGGCGGATCTCTGTGAGTTCGAGGCCAGCCTGGTCTATAAGAGCTAGTTCCAGGACAGGAACCAAAAGCTATGGAGAAACCCTGTCTCGAAAAATTAAAAAAAAAAATCAGGAAATCAGTTTAGGAAACGCAACCAGAATGATATATTTTTATCTCAATCTGTGGAGAGAAAATTATTTACTCAGAAGGAGTGTCAAGATTCTTGAGAAAGAAATAAGGGTCAGAGTGCTCTGGTATAAATATCCTATCTGCCTCTCACCTGTTACATTTTCTTGACCTTAGTTTTGGAATCACTAGTTCCTTGTAAACACTACATGATGTAATCTTCCCCATCTTTCTAGTTAAGCTATTTTAAGTGGTTTTATACCAATAATCAGCTCTATTTTATACATAGGCCTTCAGTGTTATAATGTGTGCCCTAAGAACTGATAAGGTCTGGAGGTTCACTTGGCAACTAGCTATATGCAAGAGATGGTGCATGAGATGAGAGGATTTGATATCTTACAGTCTTGGTTTTTGCATGATACATTACACATCTCAGAGCCCCAAGTCAAGCTCACTATACGTTGTTCTGTTTTGTGAATGATACAGGTGAAAAACATCATTTTTCCTGGTGTCAGAAGGTTAGGAAAGTTCATTGCTGGGTTCAGTTCCTTGTCTGATCTTGTAAGTTATGACACATATGCATGTAGAAACTGTCAGGAAGTGAGAGAATTTCTGTAGATTGAGCAGGAAAAGATAATTAGGATGCTTACTCCCATTTTCCCAGTTTTACCACATTCACTCACCAAGGACTATTTATGCAACTGAGTGACACTTCAGGTCAACCCAGAAGAAAGAGTGGGATCACTTGATTAGATTACAACATACCAAATAACATGAGTATCACAGTGACAAAATGAATTCTAATTTACCAGGAAACAAGTGATTAATAGCAATAGTCTGCACAAACTATAAAAGTCTTAACAGAAGCAGACAGTAAGTAATTACAATAAAAATAACAGGAAAGCCGGGCAGTGGTGGCGCATGCCTTTAATCCCAGCACTTGGGAGGCAGAGGCAGGCGAATCTCTGTGAGTTCGAGACCAGCCTGGTCTACAGAGCTAGTTCCAGGACACGCTCCAAAACCACAGAGAAACCCTGTCTCGAAAAACCAAAAAAAAAAAAAAAAACAGGAAAATGTTTTGAGTTTTAAATATCCTTTTATATACTTTAATTCACCCTCCACAGGCCTAGTCTTGATAAATTAACTGTGCCACCTACCTCCAATCACAGTACTTGAAGAGATAATTAAGTAGTTTCTGCTTCTGATAAGCTACTCCAGACTTTCTCTTCATCCTTTCCTTACTGCATACAGGGGACACAGACAATCTCCATCCTCATCTCTACATTGTTTTGAAAAGCTTTTGTTATGATAAAAATCATGCCTGATGTCAAGAAGATTGTGTCTCAGGAGAGAGGACCATGTCCTTCAAGGCAATGTCCCAGTATCACAGATGCACACACACACAAACACACACATTACTACTCCTAAATAACATCTGCACTTTCTTCTTTTCTGGAGAACAATGAGCCCTAAGCATATTATACTAAAATTCTTCTGTGTTTTGAGTCATTTTCATTTTACTCTCCCCAGGAGACTCACAATCTCTTCTCACTGGTGAGTTTCAGGAGTCACTGCATTGCCCTCCTGAGAGTCCTTATGGATGGGGCCATAGCTCTGGGCAGAGCAACCTCACTCTGTAGCAGCTCTTTCTCCTGAGAAATAGTTCTATCACAAAACATCTGAATCACCTCATCTACAAGGAGGGTGTCCCAATAGCCTAACTATCTTTCCACTGCATCAGCTTTGCCACAGGCAAAAGTTGGGAGCATGGAGGTTGAGATGGGGTGAGGGGAAGGGGAGAGGGGGAGAAAGAAGGGAGAAGGGGAGGATTGGGGAGAGCTTGGGAGAGTGGGATGATTGAGATGGAGGAAGGGCAGATATGGGAGCAGGGAAGAAGATATCTTAATTAAGGGAGCCATTTTAGGGTTGGCAAGATACTTGGCTGTAGAAGGGTTTCCAGTCCCAGATGTCCAAGGGGATATCCCCTGCTAAGTCCTTGGGCAGCAGAGGAGGGAGTGCCTGAACTGGCCTTGTCCCATAGCCAAACTGATTAATATCTTGAATATCACCATAGAACCTTCGTCCGGCAATGGATGGAGATAGAGACAGAGATCCACATAGGAGCACTGGACTGAGCTCCCAAGGTCCAGTTGAAGAGTAGAAAGAGGGAGAAGATGAGCAAGAAAGTCAGGACCGTGAGGGGTTCATCCACCCACTGAGATGGTGGGACTGATCTAAGGGAGCTCACCAAGGCCAGCTGGACTGGGACTGAAGGAACATGTGATCAAACCAGATTCTCTGAATGTGGCTGACAATGGGGGCTGACTGAGAAGCCATTGATAAAGGCACTGGGATTTGATTCTACTGCATGTACTGGTTTTTTGGGATCCTAGTCTGTTTGGATGCACACCTTCCTAGGCCTGGATGGAGCAGGGAGGGCCTTGGACTTCCCACAGGGCAGGGTACCCCGCCCTCTCTTAGAACTGGAGGGGAGAGGGAGGGTGAATGGGAGAGTGGGAGGGAAATGGGAGGAGGGGAAGAGGTGGAAATTTTGAATGGTATTATTTATAAAGCAAAAAATAAAAATAAAAAAGAAAGTGCAATGACCAAATTATTCATCCATTGTTTTCCAGTTGCATCAAATCCACCAATTCTTTATTTCTCTTTTAATTAAAGTGGATTTTTCTCTCATAAAATATGTACTGATTACAGTTTGTCCTCCCTCTACTACCTCCACTCCCTCTCCACCCTCCCTCCCCACAGGATACACTCCCTTCTGTCTCTCATTAGAAAAGAATAGGTTTCTAAGTGATAACAACCAAACATGATGAAATTAAATACAAGATAAGACAAAAACCATCACATCAAAGCTGTACAGTGAAAAATCAATAGAAGGAAGAGCTCAAGAGAAGGCACAAGAACCAGAGACCCACTCATTTGCACACTCAGGAATCCATGAAAACACTAAACTGAAAAGCTATAAGATATGCACAGAGGACCTGGTGCAGACCCGAGCAGGCCCTGTGCCTGCTGCCTCAGTCTGCGTTCCTATAAGCTTTGCTCAGTTGGTTCAGAGTTTTGCTCTCTTGGTGTCCTGCGTCTCCTCTGACTTTCCCTCTTTATGCCTCCTCTTCTGCTGGGTTCTCTTATCTCTGAGGAGAGGGTTTTGACGAAGATTTTCCATTTGGAGCTCTGTGTTCCAAGGTTTTTCTCTCTGTGAAACGTCTGTCTGTGTCTGAATTTGTTTCCATCTGCTGCAGTGGGGAAGCTTCTATGTTGATGACTGAATAAGGAAGGCTCTGATCTATGGGTGTAGCAGAATATCTTCGAGGGTCATTTTGTTCTTACTTTTATTTTTGTTTTTGAGCATTAGCATTTTTTATCCTAATCTCTGGTTCCTGGACACTCAAGCAATGCCACATATTCAAACCATACATTGGATAATTACTCCCACAATGCACTGCATTGTGCCACTCTTGAGCCTTAGTATATCGTATAGGCAAGGTAACATGGTTCATCAAAGTTTTGTGGCTGGGCTGGTATATACATTTCTCATTTGGTAGACTGTAGAATACTTCCTGTACCAAAGATGCTAGATCATGGGTGTCAAGGTTCTATATAGGCACCAGCTAGATGTCTCCAGCCCAATGAGTTGTGTGGGAATTGTGCTCTACATACATGATGTGATTTTTTTTAGCTTGAGATTTTGTGGGATTCCTAAAAGCTGGAGAGGGGGTGTCTCTGACACTTTTGCCTTCTCTTGGAACTCTTTTTCCTCTGCTGGGTTCTCCTAACCAGCCTTAATATGAGGGTTTGGACCTAGACATAAAGCATCTTTTTATATACTGTTCAACTGATATTACTGGGAGGCCTGCTCTTTTCTTAAGAGAAGCTCAGGAGCCATGGATCTCGGGGAGAAGAGGGGGAATATTGGGAAGAGTGGACGCTGTGGTCAGAAAGCATTGTATGAGAGAAGAATGAATAAAAAGAAAATCAGATGTATCCCCAGTTACCTACTTGTTATTGCTATGTCCCTCATATTTGCCCATTCACTTACAAATTCATTGATGGATTATTTAACTGATAAGGTAAGAGCCATCATATCCTATTACCTCTCAATGATGCTGCAAGGTTGGAACTAAGCCTTCAGCACAGGAGCCTTTGGGACATTTTAAAAGAGAAACCATAATAGGAACAGGTAAGCATGAAGGGCTAACTTTATGCCATAACCAGCTCTCATAATGAAGTGGTTAAGAAGGTATCCCCAATAGATAGATTCCTCATTTTTGAGAGACTATAGAAAACCAGTAGGAGAAGTATGCTCGCGAGTCTGCAATTGTACTCTTAAGGATGTGGAATGTTAGTATAATGACTGTACTTTACTCTCTAAACTTTTTAAATTTTAGTTTTGAGATTACAACATAATTACAACAATTTTCCTTCTTTTTCCTCCTTCCAAGCCATCCCATACACCCCTTCCTGCTCTCCTTCAAATTCATGGTCTTTTCTTTCACTAATTGTTATTGGATGCACATATGCATATACATTTCTAAATATAATCTGTTGGGTACATATAATGCTATCTGTGTGTGTTCTGTTTTGTTTTGTTTTGTTTTGCTGACTGGCACTGGACAACAAATTGGTATGCTCTTCCCCGGGGAAATGATTTCTACAGCTCCTAGGTTTTCTAGTTGCCTATAGTTCTTTGTGTAGCCTTGAGACCTCATGGGCTTTGCCTTTTTTGGTTTGGCATGTCCATTGGTATATGCCCTGTATTCTTGCTCACATTACTTCAGTTTTGTTTTAATGTAATCAGTAATTGAGGGACTGTGATTTTAAACTTAAATATCAGAAAAAGAATACTTTCTATTCTTTAGTGTCTGAATTTTTCAGATCTTCATTTTCAAAACATGCCTTCACCATGAATGGCACAGTGGATTAGTGAAGAAATTCTATGCCACCACCCAGTTGTCAGGAGAGTCTTCTAGCACTGTTACTGTGCAGTCAATGTCTCTCTAGATGGAGTTGACTCAGAAAGCACTTGCTGGACTGCAGTTGCTAAACATGAACTCTAAATTTCTGCTGAAGATTGGAAAGCTTGGATGTAAATATATAAAAAGAAAGAGTAGAGGAATAAGGATAGGTGTTATTCTTTTTCAAAAAATGCTGCAAGATCCCCAGCGGCAGTAGGCAGCAGAAATGCTGTAGGTCCCAAATGGTGGTGGCAGGCCATGTGGCAGCAGACAGCAGGCCCTGGAAGCAGCCAGTCCCAGGCAGAGGCGGCTGCTGGTCTCAGAGCAGTGGTGGCGGGCCATGTGGCAGCAGACAGTGGGCCCCAGGCAGAGGCGGCTGCTGGTCTCAGAGCAGTGGTGGCGGGCCATGTGGCAGCAGGCAGTGGGCCCAGGCAGAGATGGCTGCTGGTCCCTGAGCAATGGCTGGTCCCAGGCAGGGAGACACATGGCGGGCAGGCAGAAGACAGAAACATGGATAGACACAACATGCAGGGTGAGGTTGAATGTTTATTCAGAGGGTTATGGAGGAGGAAGGGTGAAGGGGGGAACACACACACACACACAGAGAGAGAGAGAGAGAGAGAGAGAGAGAGAGAGAGAGAGAAGAAGAAGAGAAAGAGACAGAGAAGGGGGGAAGCAGAGAAGTGGGGAGGGAGGCAGAAGCGAAGCTGCCTCTCCGAGAGGAAGATGGAAAAGAGAACGAGCTCAGGCTGGAAGGAAGCTGAAGATCAGCCTGCCTCAGCGGATGGGGAGTGGAATGGGTGTGGCTTGTCTCTTAAAGGGACCAAAACCATAACAATAGGAGTTACATAACAAGAGATATCAACTGTACCAATGTCTACCAACAGTGTAAAAGGAGCTGATATTGACTCAGGTTCACGGAGGCTGCTCTTGTTTTGGTAAATCTGGTCAAATGGATGCTTGACATTATATGCAGTCTTATCTTGGAAGAGTGCAACATGCAGTTTGACTTTTGAATGTTTATGACACAACAGAACTCTAGTGAAGTCCGAGTATCTGTAACTG
Source organism: Microtus oregoni (assembly GCF_018167655.1). NCBI lineage: Eukaryota > Metazoa > Chordata > Mammalia > Rodentia > Cricetidae > Microtus > Microtus oregoni. Next base: position 29,551,846 of record NW_024543089.1, read on the forward strand.
ATAGATGCTTTCATTCTCAGTGATCCATGATCAGAAACTACAGTATAACCTATGGCATAAGAAATATAATTAACCTTTGTACCTAATTCTGGCAGAGAGCTCATAAAACTTTTGGAATATACCTAGCAATAGGAGTGTATTTTGTAATTCACAAGGAAACCCCTTTGCTCACATCAGAAATTATGGCAATGGGATGAGCTCAGGTGAGTTCTTCTACATAGCTTCAGTGTGAGAATGCTCGATAGAAGGAAGCTCATGATAAATGTTTGCAATTTTCATTGGAATTGGAAAGTAGACTGGGTTTGTCTGCCAAAATTCTAAACAATTAATTTCATTAATTTCTTGTTTTGTACACATGTCAGAATTCTGGGAGGATGATGTGCTCAAAGAGGCACAAAATACACAATACCCACTCTCCAAAGCCTGACCTTTCTTGTATCTTTCATTTGATTATTCTTTCATAATTAACCAGTAAATATTACAATAATAATGATATACTGAACTTTGATATAATTTTAAACTTTTCACTAAAGCTCAACAAAGACATACAAAGGAAAGACACAGTACAGATGAAAAATATCTGCAATCTCCATCTCTGCCGATGGTACATTCAAATATGCAAACAACTTTGTCAACTCCCCTTGTTCCCTTTCTGCCATTTCGCTCTTTCTCCCTTTATCTCACATGTGTCCCACTACACTTTTCCACTTCCTCAAAAATCTTCTTCCCACTCCTGTAGTCCTCTTTCTTGTTTCATGACCTATACCATCACCCATACACATGTTTACACCTGCAAAACATTAAAAGCTAGAACTCACATATGAGGGCAAAAATAAAATATTTATTTTTCTAAGTCTCAGTTATCTTGCTTAATATAATAATCTCTATATTCATCCATTTATAAAAATTTAAATTTTGCTTTTCTTTGTAGTTGAATAAAATTTTATAAGATATATGTATTACATTTTCCTTATCCATTATCTGTTGCTGGATACTTAGACTGATCCCATTTTTACCCTATTTCCACCCTATTTTAAATATGAATGTACAATTATCATGGTGGTAGGATTCAAGTCCTTTGAGTATATGCCTAGGATTAGTATATTTTTAAATTAAAATTTATGCCTTAGAGGACTCTTAAATCATCTATTTCCATTCTAAGTTACCTGGCACTATCCTTTTCCAATTTGTATTTTAAGCATATTGAACATTATGTAAGGAACCACTAAGGTAAGCTGTCTTCAGACTTAGCAACATTATTAAACATGGTCCCATCCATAGATAAAGAGCTACATGCAATTAATGGATGCTGGAAAAGGAATAATCAGCCTTTTCTAGGGATGAGACCACTAACAGATTTCCCAATCACAAGCAGTCAGCCACAAACACATACATATGAGCAAAACTGTATTCTTCTTTATATGTTCATTTCAGATGTTGATATAAATGAACACAATTATGTATTACATATATGCACATATATATTATATGCACACATATATGTAATTTAAATAAAGAGATGATACATTTGAGACAGTTGGGGATAACATGGAAGGAATTGGAGGGGTAAAGGAAGGGTGAAAATAATGTAAGTCCAATACTCATGTATAAAATTCTCAAAAACAATTTAAAAAATAAAACAATAGGATCCGATCTGGGCACAAGGAGAGCCATCATTGGGGTGAGTGAGTTTCTGACTCGTGGCAGCAGCCCGGAACAGGGAACTCAGACGTTCCTCATCCCTCCTACACTTCCTGGTCATCCTGTAGGGGCTATACTGCCCTATACCTCCTATCTCTTCCTATCCCACCCAGCTTGCATCCAGAACCCTCTCCCCCCAGTCTGCCTCCCTCCCCTCTTTGACCACATAACATCTCCCAGCTCAGCCTGTTTGGGCGCTGGGAACGAATCCAAATCGGGAGGGAAACTGGAAGGACGGTAGTTCCTTTGTCTCAATAGCCTGCCTGCAGCAAGCAAGGTAGGCCCTTTGTTTACGAGCTACCCAAGCAGCACAGAGATCTGATCTAGGCACCAGGAGAGCCATCACTGAGGAGTGACATCACAGGGAAGGTACATCAGTGGGCAAGGAGACCTGATCCTGTAAAGAAGATCCATAGGGGAGCAATCAGAGGAAGAGATGGGCAGGCATCAATGCAAGAATTCACCCAACAATCTGAAAAACAACATGAAACCACCAGAACCCAGCAACCTCACAACAGGAGGACATGAACACCTTAATCAAGAAGAAGTAGAAAAAATTGACTTTATGAAAGTGATAGAGGCCCTTAAATAACATGCAAAAAATGCCCTTTTATAAATGGATGAGAAGTATAACAGAAAGTTTGAAGAACTGAGTAAATCAGTGAATGATACCCTAGGAAACCAAGGAAAAACAATCAAGCAGATAATGGAAACAGTTCAAGACTTAAAAACCGAAATGGAGGGAAGGAAGAAAACACAAACAGAGGGCTGGCTGGACATGGAGAATCAAGGTAAATGAATAGAGACTACAGAAACGAGCATAACTGATGGAGGAAGGTCATTGGCTAATAAAGGAACTGCCTTGGCCCATTTTATTGGTTAGAAGATAGGTGGGAGGAGTAAAAAGAACAGAACGCTGGGAGGAAGAGGAAGTGAGCTCAGACTCGACAGCTCTGCTCGCTGGAGCAGAGACACCATGCCCCACTCCCGGGCAGACACACGCCATGAAGCTCCGACCCAGGATGGACTAGGCTAGAATCTTCCCAGTAAGACCGGTTCTCACAGATTATTAGAGATGGGTTGATCGGGATATCAGAATTAGCCAGTAAGGGCTAGAGCTAAAGGGCCAAGCAGTGTTTAAATGAATACAGTTTGTGTGTTGTTATTTCGGGGCATAAGCTAGCCGAGCAGGTGGCCAGGGTGCTGGGAACGCAGCCCCGCCGCCCATATTACTACATATAACCAACTGAATATAAGAGATAGAAGAAAGAGTCTCAGATTCTGAAGATACCGTAGAGAAAATAAACGCACTGATCAAAGAAAACAGCAAGTCCAACAAACTCTCATCACAAAACATTCAGGAAATATGGGACACAATAAAAAGACCAAACCTAAGAATAATAGGAATAGAAGAAGAAGAAGAAGTGCAGCTCAAAGGTCCAGAAAATATATTTAATAAAATTATAGAAGAAAACTTTCCCATCCTAAAGAAAGATATACCTATGAAGGTTCAGGAAGCATACAGAACACCGAATAGACTGGATCAAAAAAAAAAATCCCCTCGCCATATAATAATCAAAACACAAAGCAAACAGAATAAAGAAAGAATATTAAGAGCTGCAAAGGAAAAAGGCCATGTTACTTATAAAGGTAATCCTATCAGACTTACACCTGACTTCTCTATGTAAACCATGAAAGCCAGAAGGTCCTGGATAGAGGTATTCTAGAAACTAAGAGACCATGGATGCAAGCCCAGACTACCATACCCAGCCAAGCTTTTGTTCACTATAAATGGAGAAAACAAAATTTTCCAGGATAAAAACAAATTACAATACGTAGCCACAAATCCAGCTTTACAGAAAGTAATAGAAGGAAAATCACAAACCAAGGAGTCCAACAATGACCACAATAACTCAGACATCTAGAGACCCTTCACCAGCACAACCCGAAGAAGGGAAACACACAAACTCTACTACTAAAAAAGTGACCAGAGTTAACAACCACTGGTCATTAATATCACTTAATGTCAATGGACTCAACTCACCTATAAAAAAGGCACAGGCTAAGAGATTGGATACGAAAACAGGATCCAACATTCTGCTGTTTACAAGAAACACACCTCAACCACAAAGACAGGCACCTACTCAGAGTAAAGGGCTGGGAAAAGGCCTATCAAGCAAATGGACCCAAGAAACAAGCAGGTGTGGCCATACTAATTTCTAACAAAGTTGACTTCAAACTTAAATCAATCAGAAGAGATGGAGAGGGACATTTTATACTCATATCAGGAACAATTCATCAGGATGAAGTCTCAATCCTAAATATCTATGCCCCTAATATAAAAGCACCCACTTACATAAAAGAAACATTGCTAAAACTCAAGTCAGTCATCAAACCTCACACACTAATAGTAGGAAACTTCAACACTCCTCTCTCACCAATGGACAGGTCAATCAGACAGAAACCTAACAGAGAAATAAGAGAATTAATGGAGGTAATGAATTAAATGGACTTAACAGACATCTATAGAAAATTCCACCCAAATAGGAAAGATTATACCTTCTTCTCTGCAGCTCATGGAACCTTCTCGAAAACTGACCACATACTCGGTAACAAAGCAAACTTCCAGAGATACAAAGAAATATTATTAACCACCTGCATCTTATCGGATCACTATGGATTAAAGTTAGAATTCAACAACAATGCTACCCCCAGAAAGCCTACAAACACATGGAAACTGAACAGTCAACTGCTGAACCACACCTGGATCAAGGAAGAAATAAAGAAAGAAATTAAAGTCTTCCTTGAATTCAATGAAAATAAAGAAACAACATACTCGGACTTATGGGACACTATGAAAGCAGTCCTAAGAGGAAAGTTAATAGCACTAAGTGCCCACTTAAATAAAACAGAGAAAGCACACTTTGGAGACTTAACAGCCCACCTGAAAGCTCTAGAAAAAAAGAAGCAGACTCACCTAGGAGGAGCAGAAGACTAGAAATAATCAAACTGAGGGCTGAAATCAACAAAATAGAATCACAGAAAACAATCCAAAGAATCAATGAAACAAAAAGCTGGTTCCTGGAGAAAATCAACAAGATTGATAAACCCCTATCCAAACTAATCAAACGGCAGAAAGAGAATATGCAAATTAATAAGATCAGAAATGAAAAGGGGGACATAACCACAGACACAGAGGAAATTCAGCTGATCTGGGGGAGAGAGATGTGTTGGGTGGACTGGTAGGAGAGGAGGGAGTGGAAACCATCATCAAGTTGTATTTTATGAGAGAAGAATAAAGAAAAAGATAAAAAGAAAATCAAGGTCATTGAATTCAAGAGCTGTACATAATATATCCCCAAAATAACTAAAATAATTCAAAAGTGCAAAGACATAAGAATAAAGATAAATGTACTAGAAGGGAAGTCTCATTCATCTCAGCAGAAATAGGAGGGAAAGGTAGAGTACACATTAAAATGAGTGTTAGATTAACTTAATTATGAAAGAATTTATAGAGACCAAATTTAAAATTACTCTTTAAAACTAATGGTTCGCATATGTTTCAAAACTATGACTATAGGACTGGAGAGATGGCTCAGTGGTTAAGAGCATTGCCTGCTCTTCCAAAGGTCCTGAGTTCAATTCCCAGCAACCACTTGGTGACTCATAAGCACAAGCATCTGCAGGCCAGAAGAGGTCTGGTGCCCTCTTCTGGCCTGCAGACATGCACACAGACAGACTATTGTATACACAATAAATAAATAAATAAATAAATATTTAAAAAAAAACTATGACTATAGCCATGTTAAATAAACAGTATTCAGTAATGTGCATATGTTACATTTTTGAAAATACTTATTTTACAATCATGATTCAAAACTCTTATTTCATATTTCTTCTACAACTTTTTCACATGAAATAAGAGTCTAGTCTATAATATCTGTGATATTAGAGGTGCTTTTCTAAATACAGTCAGATCAAAAGTATGCAGCATCCACATGCACCATACCCTAGCATCAGGTATTTTCTGTGAAGTCTATAATGCTGACTTATAATCTGTCGATTTGCAACTATATTTTAGGCACTGTTAATTCTTGATGTCTAGGTTAATTCATAGTTCTTAGAAAACTAACAGAACAAGTTCCTTCAAGTATGTTAAAATATACAAATGAGAGCTTCTGTTCCATAGCATTCGAGAACAGGTGCTAAAGGATTTTAAGAGTTGAAAAGGCTTGCTACAGTGATTATGACAAGTGCTCACTAGGAAGTTGTTGAAGAGACCGGATAGATGACTCAGCAGTTAAGAATATTGACTGTTCTTCTACAGGAGCTGGGTTCTATTTCCAGCATTAACACGGAGGCTCAAAATCATCATTAATTCCAGTTCCAGGAATCCTTTGCCCTCTTTCGGTCTCTGTGGGCACCAAACACTCATCTGGTGCACAGATATCTATACAGGGGAAACATGCCTTTATACAAAATATTTTTTTTTTATTTTGTGTTGAAAAACAGAAGTTTTGGAATGATTATTTTACTACATGGAAGTTTTTTTGCTTTCTGTTTTTAGTGTAGGTATCTTACCTAGGATAGCAGATAGTCAAAGAACATGATTCATATCTTAGTCTGGGTGGCCCCTTATAAACCCTCACAAAGTGGGTGAGCCTTCAGTAAAATGAGGGCTGTGCATCTGCTTCTAACTATAACAAATTAGTCTGCTCTTAAGATGCTGATTTGTAGAGTAATTCAGATTTGGCCAGTGGAATGTAATGTTAACAACATGTTTGAATTTTCATTTTTTCAGGGATGACTTTTTATGAAACACTAATAAATAAAATATGTATTTTTCAAGCATTGTTTTACTCCGTTCCTCGATTTTATTGTATTGCCATTTACTTTAGCTGCAAAGAAAGGCAAGAAATAAATCCAGGAAACATAAAATTGCTGGGATTTTAATGCCTCTTTGTCTGAAGTAAGATACCCGCTGAAGAACATTTCTGGAGTTGGAAACTATATTCACAATACCAGTGGGACTAACAGAAAGTAATGCATCCCTGATAATTGACCAAATTTTTATACTAGAAAAAAAGCATTGAGCTCATTGATAAAGAAGTATCTCTACATACTCTAACAAATAACTGATGCTCTCTTAGTGAAGCATCTAACAGAGAGAGCAGGACCTCTCCCTGATGGTTAACTGGCTTTTGGTAACCTGTTACTTGTGCTGTATTACCTGCCCTCCTCTCCATGTAAGGGGAGAAGCTGAGTCCTGCCTCAACTTGATGTGCCAAGCTTTGTGTAAGTCCTTGGGAGGCCTGACTCTTTTGGAATGGAGATGGAGAAGTACATGGTGAGGGGGTAGATGGAAAATGGGAAAAGACAGGAGGGAAGGAGGAAGGGGAAACTGGTTGGTTTATAAAATAATTTGAAAAGGTGTTACTTAAATGAAAAAGAAATTATCTCTGCAACATGGATAAATTAGCTATAATTGATCATGAATTATTGAATCTAAAACTTTCACTAAATAGTTAAAAAACAAAACACATAAATACCAAAAAATAATAACACTGTAATTGTGGCTTAACTCATTTGGTTAATAAAATAGAGGGCTGTTGGTAACTGTACTAATATGAAGAATAAATATTAACAGTGCTTAAACTGTTTGACTCAGTCTCAAGTACACAAAAGAGGCTTGTTTAAATATCAAAAATCCTCATTCCTCAAACAGAAGATTTGATCAATCAGCTTAGGAGAGTAACCACTCATTGTCAGAGCTCAGAGCTCTTCTTATCAAATTCTCTGGCTATCTCTGGACATGTTCATATGTTTCTATAATGCCTTTAGCACTGCTATTTTAATTAGCTCCTCAGCTTTACACCACATGTACTTTCAGATAATCAGAAATTGCCTTTAAAATTTAGTATAATAAATAGATGGTAAATAACAAGTTTTTTAGATTGTTATGTTATTTTTGTGCATGTAGAAGCTATATGTATAGTGTGTGAATATGCAGAAATTATGCATGCTGTGGGTTTGTTGTACATATAAAATCCAGAGTCCATTTCAAGTTTTTTCTACATATGATTACTACTTTATGTTTTGATACTGTGCCTTCAGCTAAGCTTGGAACTTATGAATTCAGCTACATTAGCCAGCCAGCAAGCCCAAGAAAAATAACCAATGTTTTCTTAAGCTGAGCTGGTATTATATTGATCGGTTCCCATGGCCAGCACTTTACCTGAGTACTGGAGATAGAACTTATGTCCTCTTGCTTTGGCAGAATGATTTATTCTGACTCATTTATCTGTGAAGCACTCCTGCCATGTTATTTCAACCACAGAATACCAACCCTGTCTTTGATAGTCCCAACCAACAAATCACAAGTCTTTGCTATTCCTATAATACTAACTTTCTTGATACTTCTTTACCATAGGTGAATCAGACTGCAAAGAATGACAATCATCAATAAAAGTCACCCAGAAGAATTCATTCTGCTTGGCTTTGCAGACCATCCTTGGTTGGAACTCCCTCTCTTCATCATTCTACTTGTAACATATCCACTGGCCATGTTGGGAAACATTGCCATCATTCTGGTGTCCATATTAGACCCCCATCTCCACAGTCCCATGTATTTCTTCCTCACCAACCTCTCCTTTCTGGACATGTGCTACACCACAAGCATTGTGCCTCAGATGCTAACCAACCTTGGAGGATCAACAAAGACCATCAGCTACATGAGGTGTGTAGTACAGCTTTATTTCTTCCGCACAATGTGGGGCACAGAGTGTGTCTTCCTGGCTCTTATGTCCTTTGACCGCTATGTTGCCATCTGCAAACCTCTGCACTACACCCTTATCATGAATCAGCGTATCTGCCTCCTGTTAGTGTCCACTGTGTGGCTAACAGGAATTACCTATGCTGTCTCAGAGGTCACAATGACACTGCAATTGCCACTGTGTGGACACAATAAACTGGATCACTTGATGTGTGAGATTCCAGTTCTGATAAAAACTGCCTGAGGTGAAAAGGAGACTAATGAGCTTGCTCTCTCTGTGGTATGCATATTTATCTTAGCTGTTCCCTTGTGCTTAATTCTTGCCTCCTATGCTTGTATTGGACATGCTGTGCTTAAAATCAAATCTTCAGAGTGAAGGAAAAAGGCCTTTGGGACACGCTCCCCTCATCTCATAGTAGTTCTCTTATTCTATGGCCCAGCCATTAGCATGTATCTTCAGCCACCCTCCTCTATTACAAAAGACCAACCCAAATCCATGGCTCTTTTCTATGGAGTAGTTACTCCTACTCTGAACCCCTTCATCTATACCCTAAGCAATAAAGATGTAAAGGGAGCTGTAAGTAAGCTATCCAGATACTTTTTAGTCCAAAGAGAAATTTTGTAGACATCAAACAAAATAGTTAACAAATTGGAGGCTTTTCATATAACTCATTTACTATACAGGGCTTGTCTTTTTTGTTTATGTGTTCTTACCAAAGATGTCATGTTACTTACATTCTTTTCAATGATGGTAAACAATAGGAGGATCGGGGGATTGCTGCCCTATGAGTTTTATGTATATGGGTGTGTGTGGAGTAGTGTGTGGTAATGAACTGCTGTCTTAAGGAAATAAGGCAGAGAAGAATACATCAAGGTAATCTATCGATTTTCACAAGCATGTTTACAGATTCAGGCTCATACTTACACAATATGTGCACACACATGTGGCACACACACACATTAGGGAGAGAGAGAGAGAGAGAGAGAGAGAGAGAGAGAGAGAGAGATTAGTCTCTAACTTTAAAATCATAAATAGTCATACGAGTTTCAGTATGTGTTGATTCTATGGAAATCATACTGACCCACATGGAATTGTGAAGTTCTAAATTCAAGTGAAATAAGTCATAGCAAAGCCACAGCCTGGAAATACCTAAGAGTTCATGAATGGAAGAAATGCACATATATGGTAAGTCATTGTGAATGATTCCTAAGTATTGTTCATAATCATTCACCATGTAACATAATGTAAGATTGACTGACTTTTCTTACCTTTTGATTTTTCCACAAACATTCTCTCTACTGAATTTTGAAACACCAAATTGGAAGTCCTAACCTCAAAAATGATCTTTATCTTTTTTATTTTATTTTTATGATGTTTTATTTTAAAATTTTTAATACAATTGCATCATTTTCTTACTCCTATTTTCATCTCCAACCCTCCATGCACTCCCCTTGCACACTTTCAAATTCATGGCCTATTTATTATATAAACACAAACCAATATAATGTTATTTGTATGTATATGACCTCACAAGTGATTCCTCAGCATTGGTTAGTCAGTTGGGGGAATCTCCTTTAGGGAAAAAATATTTCTTTCTTGCTTGCATTCCCCTGTTGTATATAATTTGCTGTCTAGGTTTTAGACTTTTTGAGCTTCCCCCATTACAGCATGTCCTTTGGTATTGTTTTAGGCAATCATGTTGGTGAGACTGTATGAATGTATCCTTTCTGAATTTTCTAGAAGATACCATATCATAGCAAACTTTCTGTTCTTTCAACTTTTTCAAGTTTTCTGTGACATCTTGTAAAATGCTACCTGACCCATAGGTACAAGAATCTTGTTACAGATGTATAGATGGAACTGGGACCATGTGATATCCCTCTCTGCATTTTGATACACTTTGATTTCTATAATGTTCTCTGGTTCAGAAAAAAAGTTTCTTTACCAAAGAATAAGAAGTATTTTTTTAAGAGATACCCAGGTTTAATGGGAGTTTCTGTGCTCTTAGGTTTCCAAACCAGGAGCTCAAACGTGACCACTGGGAGGAAGAAAAGGAGACCACATGTTCCTCTTTTGGGAGTTCACTTAAATACTCTTGGGAGTGGTCCTGACAGGGAGGGGTCAGGACCTGGCCTGCTGGGATTTGGAGTCCAGAGTGCTAACTCTCAGAGTCAGGGGGCTAGGATAGATGCAAGGGGCTGGGGTTTAAGCTCCCAGGTTAACATATACCACCAGCATCACAGCTGACAGCAACCCCTCGGACATGTCCCCACACCTCTAAGCACCTGTCTCTTCAAGCTGCTCCGGTTATTGTAAAGATGGTCACCCTCGCTACACCTTGGAGTTGGATCCAGTCTACATTTCAGCTCCTCACTTGACCATCACATGTTCTCAGTCTGCTAGTCTAAGTGCCCTTTGCCTTTAAAAAAGGGGGCGCTGACTTGAGCAGAGATCGGCGTTCTTATAAAATGTCCCATATTCTGATCTGTTGCTCTGAATTGAACACACACACACAAGTTTGTGTGTGTGCACATACACACTTGAAACACACGCAGGTCTTATAAACTGAAAGCTGACTATTGAGGATTGAGTTCAGGGGAAGGGTTTTTGGCAGAGCCACTTCACAGGACTTCAGGCTTCTCATGCAGGCCTCCCAGCAGAGGCATGTGGTATAAATGTCATTCCCATGATCACACAAAACTCAGCCACTCAGTTAAGGTGGCAACAGGCAGAGCTCTCTCTTTCACTGAGAATACAATACTCTCTGGGTAGAGCTGGCAGAGGAGATCTGGGTAGGCACCAATACTACCTGCAATCAATACTCATCAATGGATACTGTTTTAAAAGTGTAGGGTGCCCACACAACTGTTAAAATGGCTTGAGGGAGGGGCGGTCTGAGAGCACTTGGTGCTTAGTCAGAGAATCGGAGTTCTGATCCCAGAAGCCAGGCAAATGGCTCATAAATGCCTGTAATTCTAGTTCAAAAGATCCATGCCCCCTTCTGGACTCCATGACATCTTCACACACATGTATATACACACTCATAGATACACATATAACTAAACTAAACTAAACTAAACTAAACTAAATTAGATCTTTTTCAAAGAAGGCTTCTGTGGAGCAAAGTCTGAGCTCACAGGGCAGTTTTGTGAAGTCTTTCCTAAGCATGGCAACAGAACCAGAACACGGAAGTGAAAAGACTGGTGGGTTTCGGTATTTGTTACATTATCCCAGGAATGCAAGATTCAACAGAAGAAAATCAATCAGTGTAAAAGACACTACCAGAACGAGGGAGACGCAACCTTAACAGACGGTGATAAAATATCTAAACAAGCCCAGGCCTGTTTGTAACAACACGGGTCACCCAGAAACTACAAACCCTTAGAAGGGAGCGCCCTCAGCATCATAAAAGGAGTATGAGAGCCCCACACTCACATCACGCAAAGGTGAGGGCCTGGCAGTGGCCCTTCTTTTTTGTTTTATTGAGAAAAGGAAAAAAAAGTTTCAGCCTCCTCCAGCCTCCCATTTCCCTCCCCCTCCTCCCACCCTTCTCCACCTCTCCCCACTCCTCTCCCCCTCCCTCTCCAGTCCGAAGAGCAGTCAGGGTTCCCTGTCCTGTGGAAAGTCCAAGGTCCTCCCCCCTCCGTCCATGTCTAGGAAGGTGAACATCCAAACTGGCTAGGCTCCCCCAAAGCCAGAACATGAAGTAGGATCAAAACCCCGTGCCATTGTCCTTGGCTTCTCATCAGCCCTCATTGTTCGCCATGTTCAGAGAGTCCGGTTTTATTCCATGCTTTTTCAGTCATAGTCCAGCTGGCCTTGGTGAGCTCCCAATGGATCAGCCCCACTGTCTCAGTGGGTGGGTGCACCCCTCGTGGTCCTGACTTCCTTGCTCATCTTCTCCCTCCTTCCACTCCTCATTGGGACCTTGGGAGCTCAGTCCAGTGCTCCAGTGTGGGTCTCTGTCTCTATCTCCATCTACCACCAGATGAATGTTCTATGGTGATATGCAAGATGTTTGTCAGTATTGCTATAGGATAGGGTCATTTCAGGTTCCCTATCATCAGCTGCCCAAGGAACTAACTGGGGACATCGCCTTGATCTCCTGGGAGCCACTCTAGGTTCAAGTCTCTTGCCAACCCTAAGGTGGCTCCCTTAACTAAGATTTGTGCTCCCTGCTCCCCTATCCAACCTTCCTTTATCCCACTCATCCTGTTTCCCCAAGTTCCCCCCATCCTCCCCTTCTCACTTTTCTCTTCCCATCTCCCCTTATCCCCATCCCACCCCACCCCCAAGATCCCAATTTTCTGCCCGGCAATTTTGTCTACTTCCCATAGCCAAGAGGTTAACTATATGTTTTTCCTTGGGTTCACCTTCTTATTTAGCTTCTTCAGGTTCACCAATTGTGGACTCCGTGACCCTTATTTATGGCTAGAAACCAATTATGAGTGAGTACATCCCATGTTCATCTTTTTGGGTCTGGGTTACCTCACTCAGGATAGTGTTTTCTATTTCCATACATTTGCATGCAAAATTCAAGAAGTCATTGTTTTTTACCACTGAGTAGTACTCTAATGTGTATATATTCCACACTTTCTTCATCCATTCTTCCATTGAAGGACATCTAGGTTGTTTCCAGGTTCTGGCTATTACAAATAATACTGCTATGAACATAATTGAACAAATGCTTTTGTCATATGATAGGGCATCTCTTGGGTAAGCTCATTAAGAGGTTCTGCCACGAAACACTTAAATGGTGTTGACTAAAAGCTGAACGCATTCTTTTCGGTTTTCAGCCGTAGCAGGAAAAAAGCTGCACCCTTTAAAAATGCCGGCTTTCAGGGCTGTCCTGCCAGGGCAAACTCTGACTCTTTTACGCAGGCGGTTCGTGCGGTTTGCAAGCACAGGCTGCTGAAGCTTGCTTGCTGGCAGGGACCTTGAAATGCCATAGAGTTGTGGCAGTAAACATGGCTACAGCCAGTACCTCAGCCATGAGCCTGGAAAGCTAAGGAATGGGCTGGATCCAGCCGTCAAAGCCACGGCTTTAGTACTACTGATATTGCTTGGTAAATTAAAGACTCATGTGGTCAGAAAAACAGAGAGAGATACAGTAAAGAGAGCGTGAAAGACAAAGAAAATTTTTAAATGATTTACAGCGTGTTAAAAATATATGCAGACTAAAAGTTAAAATTCTTAAAGTAAAAAACAAAAAAAAAGGAAGAGAGTTGTTGTATGTGGTAGTACACACCTTTAATCCCAACACTTGAAAGGCAGAGGGAGATTGACCTCTGTGACTTCAAGGTGTGGGAGCACACGCCTTTAATCGCAGTGCCTAGAAGGCAGAGACAAACAGTTCTCTGTGAGTTCAAGGTATTGTAGTGTACACCTTTAATCCCAATGCCTGGGAGGCAGAGACAGGCGGATCTCTGAGAGTTCAAAGACAGCCTGGTCTACAAAGTTACTTCAGGTCAAAGATACAAAGAACCTGTCTCAAAAAGCAAAGAGTTAAAAGTAAAAATAAACAAAATAGAGGTTAAAACAAAGCTGCACAAAGATGGAAAATACACAGAGAATTTTGATACTGTATGCTATTATCCTCTCTTTAAATTATTTAAATGCTGCCGGGCGATGGTGGCGCACGCCTTTAATCCCAGCACTCGGGAGGCAGAGGTCAGCGGATCTCTGTGAGTTCGAGACCAGCCTGGTCTACAGAGCTAGTTCCAGGACAGGGTCCAAAGCCACAGAGAAACCCTGTCTCGAAAAACCAAAAAAAAAAATATTTAAATGCTGAGGAAGGAGCAACAGATGCTAAAAGACATTTATTAATAAATGCTGCTGAACTAATCCAACATAGATATTTTGATGCCTTGACTTTGAAATTTGGATCTAAGGACATGATGTTTAGGAAAGGAGTTTCTTATTTTGTTTTCACAGAGGATGAGACCCTGTTCATTTCTTCTATTCCGATTTGGTATGATGGACCAATCTCTCCTGAAGGGTTGGTGTGAACATCTTCAGAAAATTGCTTTGCTCAACTGCCAACTGAGATGAAACTAGCACACAGGTTACACCATGAAAGACCTAATTAACGATGCCCCCATTTAGCAGGAAGCAGTTTGGAGAGAAAAAACTGCACCCATGTTCCCAAATAATGTTTATAAATGTTCTTTTACATTTAAAGGGGGAAATGATATAGGTATGAATAACTTGTATTAGTATAGATTTTGCTTTATTGATAGAGATTTAAGGTCAATTTTATTATATGTATATGCATATTTCTGCTATTGATTAAGGTAATGTGATTGTATAGTTCATTATTAAAATGTAATGTATAATTAGGAAATATAGGTTGTTGATGGATAATCATAAATAATAGCCAAGTTTGTAGTCATGTTAGTAAATATTTTCTAGATGTGCGTAGATATATTTTAGACAGGCATTCTTCATATTTTTCAAAGATTATAGAATATGGCATTTTAAATGTTTTAATAACTGAGGACTTTTCATGACAATGAGACACTCTGCTCCTGGCAGCACCAATCTACTTCAAGAGGAAGATGGGCATCAAAGAGGCTCGTTATGGAGTTTGATAGCCATTTGGGCAAGAAACTGCTCTTGCCTGGACTATTACATAAACTGGACACAGAGAACCCACAGAGAGAGGACTACTGAACTTGCCTAAGGTGAGATGATCTTTCGGGGTCCCTGATTCATGAAAGAGTCTGCGAGACATTCTGCAGGACACAAGAGATAGTGACTGAACTGACTTTGAATTTTCCTGCTTTATGGAAATGTCTGCTGGATACCATGGACCTGAAGGCTGAAGATGGATGCCCCAACGATACAGAGGAACTTTGGGTGACTGTCCAGGCAGCGAGATGTCTCTGTCATTTCTAGAGTTTTAAAAGTTGCTTTTTTCTTGTTTGCTTAGGTAGTATTATATCTTTCTGGAGTCTTTGATGGAGTTAATAATAGTTAGTTATAGTTATGGTTTTCCTTATTTATGATAAAGATTATTGTAACTTTTACTTGATAACTGTTTCGTTATATGTAATTTTGCTATGTTAAAGTTAAAGCCTTTTTTTTTTGTTTAAACCGAAAAAGGGGAAATGATGGAGGAAGGTCATTGGTTAAATAAAAAGAAACTGCTTGGCCCTCATTGGTTAGAAGATAGGTGGGAGGAGTAAACAGAACAGAACACTGGGAGGAAGAGGAAGTGAGCTCAGACTCCACAGCTCTCCTCTCGGGAGCAGACGACTCAGAGAGATGCCATGCTCCCAGCTCCCAGGCAGACGCACGCGATTAAGCTCTGACCCAGGATGGACATAGGCTAGAATCTTCCCAGTAAGCGCACCTAGGGGCGCTACACAGATGATTAGAAATGGGCTAAATTAATATGTGAGAATTAGCCTAGAAGAGGCTAGATAGAAATGGGCCAAGCGGTGATTAAATGAATACAGTTTGCGTGTTGTTATTTCAGGCATAAGCTAGACAGGCATCCGGGGTGCTGGGGACGCAGCCCTGCCGCCCTTATTACTACAGTTTCCCAAGAGACTCCCAAAATAAGAAAGGCTACTGTTGTTGACCTCCTTTACAGTGGAGGGGTAGAAGGAAAGTCCCTATTTCTGAAAACCACCTTTCATGGTTCCAGAAAGCTCCATGAAAGTCTTCCAAGGAAGCAAAACAATCAGTGGTCACATCCAACAATGATCCCTATGAAGCACAAAAATAACCAGCATTGCACGAAAGAAATATTGAGGGATAAATAATGTGGGATAATGCTCTTTTACTCTGTAAAGATTTGTCACTTGTATTAGTTTATTGAATGCTGATTGCCCATTATCCAGGCAGGAAGTGTAGGTCAGGTGACCAGACTAGGATAATTCTGTGAAGAGGGAAGAGGAAAGGCTCAGTCTGCTGTTACCACCCAGAGCCAGAGAAAGCAAGATGAGAATGTAGTACTGAGAAAAGGTACCAAGTCACGTGTCTAAACATAGGTAAGAAATAAGGTCTAATTTAAGTTGGAAGAGCTAGACAATAATGATCCTGACCTAATAGGCCAAACAATTTATGGTTAATATAAGTCTCTGAGAGTTTCTTTGGGACTGAACAGCTGCAAGACAAGGCAGGGCAGAAACTTATGTCTACAGAGAAATAGTAGCACACATACCATAGTGGCAACCAACATCTCTCTAGTTGGTCTTGATCTCTATTTCATGTGTTGTCACATATGAATCTGTGGCCATAGATGGTCTATGTCAAATGGGAATTGGGGGAAAATTTAGCAATGGAAATATTTTAAAAGATATGGGAAATATTTTAAAACATTAATAATGAATTATCATGGACCTAGCACTAACTGTAAGACTATTCTCAACACATAGTTTGAAGTAACAAATACCCTTTGAAGAAACCAAATATTCTATATACCCTTTGAAGAAACCAAACATTCTATAAAGGCTTGTAGAGCATATGTGAGGGCATAGCCACTACAGGGTCTGTGAACATGTGTCACCAGAGTTCCTGTTTGTAAACACTCAAAAATCGGCTTTGCTGTCACTCTCTACTCTTTCTCTGAACAGTCTTTTTATTCTTATCTTTTATTGATTTTTATTGAGCTCTACATTTTTTTC
Source organism: Microtus oregoni (assembly GCF_018167655.1). Classification (NCBI taxonomy): domain Eukaryota; kingdom Metazoa; phylum Chordata; class Mammalia; order Rodentia; family Cricetidae; genus Microtus; species Microtus oregoni. The sequence goes on from NW_024543089.1 coordinate 29,568,953, forward strand.
TGCTCCCCTCCCTGTCTGTCCCGTCCCCCTTCAACCCTCCCTCAAGGTCCCCATGCTCTAAATTTACTCAGGAGATCTTGTCTTTTTCTACTTCTCATGTAGATTAGATCTATGTAAGTCTCTCTTAGGGTCCTCATTATTGTCTAAGTTCTCTGAGATTGTGGTTTGTAGGCTGGTTTTCTTTGCTTTATGTTTAAAAACCACCTATGAGAACATGTGATAATTGTCTTTCTGTGTATGGGTTTCCTCACTCAAAATAATGCTTTCTGAACAGTCTTAAGAGGCCCAGCCGTGAAAGAAATACCAGAGGGTTGGGGTCTATTGGAAAGGAACATAGAACACTCAACATCTGTGTAATGAAAAAGATGCACCCAGATATCAGTGACTTTGTGTAGAGGAAGGCCTATGGTATAGGTGGACAAAGAGAAACACCACTAATTGTGCCTGTTCTTTAAAGTGTTTGAAATTATTTCCCCAATTAATGTGCACTTGGATTATTCAGAGCTTATAATGCATATTGAAATATTCCAAATAACACTGACTTCATTATGTTGCTGTGAGGACAGAGTGAATACAGTTATTAGAGTTAGATACATTGATTGTACATAAATTTCTAGAAACACATATGTAAACCTGATGTATGGCATATATGAGAAAATTGTAATGACTGAATATAAGAATATATACTAGGTATTAATTGTAAGAAGTTGGTAGATTATTCTCATTATTGCCTTTTTATTGTGATAAAATACTAAATATTTAAAAGATTTTTTGCTATTTCTAGGCTATTTATAATGGAAACTGAATTTTCATTGCATATTACTTTTGCTATTATCATGAATTTTATTATCCTGCATTATTATACTATGAACAAATAAAATCTTAAAATCATATATGATATCATTGACAAAGGTAATATGTTAAAAATTTCTCATTTAAATTCCTCATAATACCTGATTTTTAAAAACTCATCTATAATTATATACATTTTAGCTGGTGTTCAGTATGTTGGAAAATGGAATCTGTTTGTTTCAAATTCCATCCCACTGCAACAGACTTGGTCCCTATCCTCAGCATGGCAGGTAAATAATTGTGCTTGTGAAGCATGTCCTCAGAGAACTCTTTCCCCAGAAATTGTCTCTATCTAGTCACTCTGGAAAAGGGTAAATGAGTTATCTGTGGAAACAATTCCCAGAAGTGTCAGAAACAGCAAGGAAAGATGATAATTTAAAAGTCATCTTGGTATTTTCTTTCATCGTCTTCCTAACTTGAACTTTCCGTCCATTTTGGCAACTTTTTATGAACTGACAACCTAAGAATTCTGAAACAAACCTTAAACTCTAACCTTCGTTAGAGTCTGTCATCTGCAAAGGAAAAATTCAAGTGCCTTTCTTTATAATTACTTTTTACCAATTAAAGGGTGTTCGTCAAAATAAGGTAGGAAAAGAGACACCTCTACTGACAGGCATGCATCCCCAGGAAAGGAGGAAAGGTGGTTGCACTGGAAAGACAGCATCATTTCAAAAACCCTTTCGTAAGCTTTGGCTCTAGGAACAGCCTGACTTTAATTTGTAATTCATTTCTTTCTCAGTCTATCACTGAGCGTAAGTGTAAAAAGTCCTTAAGTTATGATAAACACGATGTTCCTCAGATGCTGACTACCTGACTGAAGTATTAATGCTTTCGTAGGTCATTTGGTAGATAGACCATTTACTGAATGATGTACTGGATGGAAAGCCACATTCATGTCAGGAGAAGTTATATGGGAAGGAAAGTACATATGAATATGAGAGGTAGATAAATTTAATTATAGAAGAATTTTTAGAGACTAAATTAAATTTCTCTTTAAAAACTAACAGTTATAGCCATGTTAAGTAAACAGCATTCAGTAATTGCTTAGGTTACATTTTTGGAAATGCTTAATTTATTATCATAATAGTTGATAAAATGCTTATTTTGTATTTTATCAACAATACAGAGATTCATATGAAATAAGTATTTAGTCTAAGATATCTTCAGATATTAGAGGTGCTTATCTAAATACAGTCACATCAGAAGCTGTATAACACCTGATATATGCATCATACCCATAGTGTTGGGTGCTGTTTGTGGAGTCCATACATGTTTATTTATAATCTGCTGCTATGTGACTATATTTTAGGCACAGATAATTTTTTGATATCTAGGTTATCCGTAGTTCTTATGAAACTAACAGAACACGCACCTGAAACTATCTTAACATAAGAAAAACAATCTTCTGCTGATAGTAATCAGGGACAGGAGGTAAAGAATTTTAAGAATGGGAAAGCTTGCTAAAGTAATTATGACAAGAAATTCACTAAGAAGTTGTTGGAGAGCCTGGATAGATGACTCAGCAGTTAAGAATATTGACTGCTCTTCTACAGGAGCTGAGTTCTATTTCCAGCATTCTCATGGAGGGTCAAAATCATCATTAATTCCAGTTACAGGAATCCTTTGCCCTCTTCTGGTCTCTGTGGGCACCAAACACACATGCGATACACAGACATATATACAGGCAAAACACCCATACACACAAAATAATTTTATAAATATGTGTTAAAAATAGATTTTTTTTACTTTCCGATATTAATGTATGCATCTGACTTGGAATAGTGGATAGTCAAAGAACCTGATTCATATCAGAGTGGCTCTTATAGAGCCTAACAAGGTGACTGTGAGACTTCAATGAAATGAAGGCTGAGGCATCTGCTTTAAATTATAAGAAATTAGTCTGCTACAAAACTGCCGATTGGTAGAGTAACTCAGATTTGGTCAATGGAATGCTATCTTAACTTCATGTTTGAAAATTAATCTTTTCAGAGATAACTTTTTATGAAACACTAATAAATAAAATGTGTATTTTTCAAGCATTATTTTACTTTGCTCCTTGATTTTGATGTATTAACACTCACTTTAGCTAAAATGGAAGGCAAAACATAAAACCAGGAAACAAAATTACTGGGATTTGAATGTCACTTTGTCTGAATTAAAATACCTGCTGGAAAAGACTGTTGGAGCTGAAAACTATATTCACAATACCAGTGTGACTAACAAAATAGAATACATCCCCAATAACTGACAAAATTTTTATACCAGAAAAAGTTTTGAGTTCAATTGATAAATATCTCTACATATTCTATCCAGTAATTGGTAGACCAATATCATAACTTGGTCTCCTAGTAAAGCTTCTAACAGGGAAAACAGGACCTCTTCCTGGTGGTTAACTGGCTTTTTGCAACCTGTTCCTCATGCTGGATTACCTGACCCCAATTCAATGTAAGGGGAGAAGCTGGTTTTGCCTGAACTTGATGTGCCAATCTGTGTGGAAGTCCTTGTGAGGTCTGACTCTTTCTGAATGGAGATGGAGGAAGAATGTTTGTGGAGAGAGTAGATGTAAAATGGGGGGTGATAGAAAGAGAAGAGGGAGGGGAAACTGGTTGGTTTGTAAAATAAATGGAAAAAGAATTATTTAAATTGAAATAAGTATCTCTGCTATATGAAAAAACTATAATTTGACATGAATTATTGAATGCTGAAACTTGCAATATAGTTGTATAATAAAACACATAAATGCCAAAGATAGCAACACTGTAATTGTGGCTTAACTCATTTGGCTAATAAAATAGAGGGCTGTTGATAACTGTACAAATATTTTAAAAAGTATATATCGGTATTTATAAACTGTTTGGTTCAATCTCAAGTGCATAGAGGAGGTTTCTTTAGATCTTCAAATATCCTAATTCAACATACAGAAGATTTGATGATTCAGCATGAGGGAGTACAACCTTTCATACTCAGAACTCAGAGATCATTGAATCAAATTCTCTGGTTATCTCTGGACATCTTCATACCAAATTCTCTGACTGATTCTTAGACATATTGATATGTTTCTATAATTCCTTTAGCAGTGCTGTTTTAATTAGCTCCCAGGCTTTATTCCACATGAACTTTCAGATAATCAGAAATTCTCCTTAAAATTTAGTATTATAAATAGAAACTAAGTAGCCAGTTTTGAGATTGTATATATTATTTGTGTGCATGTAGATGTTATAAGTGTTTGTGTGCGTGTGCATACATGTTTGTGTGCTGTGGGTGTGTTGTACATATAAAATCCATAGCCAATGTCAAGCTTTTTTTTGAATTGGATTACTACCTTATGTTTTTAGACTATGCCTCCAAGATCTTATTAATTTAGCTACACTAGCTGGCCAGCAAGACCCAGAAAATAACCAATATTCCAATATTTTCTTAACTATAGCTGGTTTTATAGTGATGTATTTCCTTAGTATTTTACCTGAGTACTGGAGATAGAACTTATGTCCTCTTGCTTTGGCAGAATGATTTATTCTGACTCATTTATCTGTGAAGCACTCCTGCCATGTTATTTCAACCACAGAATACCTACCCTGTCTTTGATAGTCCCAACCAACAAATCACGAGTCTTTGCTATTCCTATAATACTAACTTTCTTGATACTTCTTTACCATAGGTGAATCAGACTGCAAAGAATGACAATCATCAATAAAAGTCACCCAGAAGAATTCATTCTGCTTGGCTTTGCAGACCATCCTTGGTTGGAACTCCCTCTCTTCATCATTCTACTGGTAACATATCCACTGGCCATGTTGGGAAACATTGCCATCATTCTTGTGTCCATATTAGACCCCCATCTCCACAGTCCCATGTATTTCTTCCTCACCAACCTCTCCTTTCTGGACATGTGCTACACCACAAGCATTGTGCCTCAGATGCTAACCAACCTTGGAGGATCAACAAAGACCATCAGCTACATGAGGTGTGTAGTACAGCTTTATTTCTTCCACACAATGGGGGGCACAGAGTGTGTCCTCCTGGCTCTTATGTCCTTTGACCGCTATGTTGCCATCTGCAAACCTCTGCACTACACCCTTATCATGAATCAGCGTATCTGCCTCCTGTTAGTGTCCACTGTGTGGCTAACAGGAATTACCTATGCTGTCTCAGAGGTCACAATGACACTGCAATTGCCACTGTGTGGACACAATAAACTGGATCACTTGTTATGTGAGATTCCAGTTCTGATAAAAACTGCCTGTGGTGAAAAGGAGGCTAATGAGCTTGCTCTCTCTGTGGTATGCATATTTTTCTTAGCTGTTCCCTTGTGCTTAATTCTTGCCTCCTATACTTGTATTGGACATTCTGTTCTGAAAATCAAATCTTCAGAAGGAAGAAAAAAGGCCTTTGGGACATGCTCCTCTCATCTCATAGTAGTTCTCTTATTCTATGGCCCGGGCATTAGCATGTATCTTCAGCCACCCTCCTCTATTACAAAAGACCAACCCAAATTCATGGCTCTTTTCTATGGAGTAGTTACTCCTACTCTGAACCCCTTCATCTATACTCTAAGGAATAAGGATGTAAAGGGAGCATTAGGTAAGCTCTCACAAACATTTTCAATTTAAAGAGAAATTTTGTAGACATCAAACAAAATAGTTGACAAATTAGAGGCTTTGCATATAAGTCATTTACTATACAGGCCTGATCTTTCTTTTTCTCTATGTTCTTTCAAAACATTTCTTGTTATTTGTGTTCTTTACAAACATGCAGGCTTTGGTTAATCTTGTGTAGTATCAAGCAATATGGATGGGTGCTCTGATTAGAACATATATTAAAATACTTGTATTGAGGTGAATACAATTGTAAATAGTTACTTTATTAAGTGGCAAAACATCATTTAACTTATAATACAATAATATTGTTTTTGGCTAATTGTCATGAAAACCACATTGTAACTATCCATCGATGGCTTTTTAATTTTTTTTTGTGAAATAAATCTTGTCAGGGACTAGACTCGACAAAATAATTCTTGCCAGGGTAGAGCAATGGGGATTTAGAAATATATTAAAGAATATGAAGACAGAAGTGTGAAAGACCCCCACAGTATAGACAAACAGCTAAGCAGCAGCAACGCCAGGCTTAAACTTTGGAGCAACACAAGTAACATTAGAGCAGGGAAGTTCGACTTGAGAACAAGGGCGGAGAAGCCAGGCAAGATATCTGCGGTCAGCCGGTCAGCCATCTGGCCCCAAGCGATAAGGAGCCAAACTAGAAACAGGAAAAGTGGAAGGCCCTCTGGATACCCCCTCCCAGAACCCGCAGCTGGCCTGCTCCCATGAGAACATCCCGTTTGCTTAGGGAACCCGGATGCCCATAGTCAGCACATATGCCCAACTTAGAATAGCAGCAATTCACAGAAGAGACAACTCCCCCTATGAAAGATCCCAGCTTAAGCTGCTGTAACGTCATTTCACAAAGCTTTTGACGAACAAATGTAAGTGCAGAGTGAGGTCAGGGTCCCTGGCTGCAAAACAGGATATCTATAGATTAGGACAGCACATCAATTAACAGGAAATCTGTTGCCATATATCTGTGCTGGAAAAGGAAAGAAAGAACAAAAGAGGGACAGGATATCTGTTGCCATACATCTGTGCTGGGAAAGGAAAAACCACCTATGCCCCTTGCCCCATTCCAACTGACCACTAACAAAGCATTTGCTTCTGTAATCTGCTTCTGCTGCCCTCTTTCCTATAAAAAGACCTTCCCCCAGTCTGCAGGCGCGCTTTGTCTTTTGAGAGACTAAGTCGCCCCAGGTACCTGTGTACTGAATAAAGCCTCTTGCTGTTTGCATCCGAAGAGTGATCTCGCTGTTCCTTGGGAGGGTCTCCTTAGCCTGAAAGACTGCCCACCACTGGGGTCTTTCAAGTGAAAATAATAAAATAGAGAAACATATAGGATAATATCTGGAGGAAATTCCAGTGATTACTAATATTTTGCCTGCATTTATCTCCCAAATGCTTAAAATACACCTGACCCCAAAAGTTAGGAGCAAAACAAAAGAATGCATTAGCATGATACAAGGGAATGAACACACCAGTTGAAGCTTATTGGCTACATTCATAGTTAAACATTCTGTTGCTAGAACAAAACAAGTCATGCATACACACTAGACCAAAACATTCTGTAGTCTAACTACTTCCCAGGTGGATTTCCAAGTTATCTCTATAAAAGGAACTGGAACTTAGATGGATCTAAGACTCTTGTTTCAGGTAGGAACAATCTACTTCTATTCCTGGAGTACAAGGTCTGGCTATTAGGGACACCTGTTGACAATAACCTTGGTAGAGCAGAACTCTCTGATCTACATCTAGGAGGGACCTTTGCTTGAGGTAGAAGCACAATAGCCTTGAAGGAACTAGAGGTAAGTTCCAACTCTTCGACCTTTGGTCAACATGGAAATAGGCTCACATTTCTGGGCCTTCATAATTCCTCCATTTTCATTAATTTTAACAAAGCCTGTGCTTCTGCAACAGGAGAGACAACTGCATCTGCCTTAGGTTGAATACTTTTCAATTTCCCACACTTACCTGTCTTCGGAACATGCATTTTAACTATGCAAATCCATGTTTTAGGTGTCTGTGGGGGGGATCAAAACATATATGGACTGTGGACCTCTGTAAACAAAAGGTTAAGGGAGGAAGTATTGGGCTCTGTGTCTCTGAGCCAAGTTCTGTCAGGAGAGTTCATCAACAATTAACTAATGGTAAGCAAGCAGATAATACTTTGTGTTATGCATACTTCTATGGCTAATATATCTCCTAATGAAAGGAGTGAAGGATCACCAGGATTGGGAATGCCGACTTTTGATTTGGTCTAGAATATTCATCTATATCAAAATCTATATTTGTCTTATCAAATATGTAAAATTCAAGAATTCAATGATAGTGTCAAACTTTTCTTAGACAGGTTCTAATCATCTTCAAGACATTAACATCTTATAGTGAAATAAAGCATTAACTGGTAAATACCATAATATGATTTAACAGGTCAATACCATAACACAATTTGTCAAATCATGATTCTTTTAAATCCATTCTAATGAAAAGATAAGAAAAGATTTTTGTAATGGGTAAGAGTCCAAATGCAATGATGCTTTTAAACAAATGTCCTAATCTCTGAGCAGCAGCAAAAACCATTAGGCTACCCTCCTCATATCTGAAGAGGGGCCCTAATCACTCCTTGTAATGACTCTTTTATCCCTTCTGGAGAAAGTTAAGGTCTCAGTTCTCAGGTTCTATCAACATTTCAATAGCAGACTGAAAACCTCACTGGCAATCTGAGCTCTGTGTCCAAGGCAGTCATATGTTCAGCCTGTATTTCAGGTCTGGCTCCAAAGTAAACAGAACTCACTAGGTCTGGAAGTTTTCATGGCAAGTCTATCAAAAATCTAGGAATCACTAGTCATCACTATGATCTTTCCCTTGTGAGACTGCAGCATGATGGTGTGAGTCAGGAACACTGGTTCAGGATCCCCTTTCTGTGGCCTGCAGCATGGTGGTATGAGGAAGTCATGATCTCAGGTTCAGGAACCTCTGTCCACTTTTCCTATGGAGTCATCAATGGCTATGATGTCATCAGGGCTGGCATTCCTCTGCTGTACACATTGAACCAGATGTTCTGGAAGCCATCTCACTTGATCCTCATCCTGTGAGAAAACACAGACACGCCCTTGATCCCATATTAACACAGGATCAGGTCCTTTCTATAATCCAGTACAAGGGTCTTTCCACCTTGCTTTAGCAAAGGCCACCTTGGTGCCATAATGCCAAAATCTGTCCACAGCAGATTGTTCATAAACATCCATATTCAAGAAGTTTAGCATAAAAAGTGCATGACTCAAGACATTATGTGGCCTTTGAGGATACAATTTCCTGTTTTTATTTTTTAAAGTTGTATTTTCAAGAAGGCATGGACACACTTCACAATTCCTTGTTCTTGAGGATTTTAAGGAATACTTGTCTTGTATTTGATATTCCTTTGGAAATAAAATTGCTTAAATACTTTACTAACAAGTCTGAATCCATTATCCATCTTATGATTTGGGGGGTTCTTATGATTTTGCATCTTAAGCAATTGGTTATCACATGCTTCATGGCTTCTCCAGTTTGTGCAGTGTCCATTAAGAATCCTGAATATGTATTGACTGTCACAAGCCCATATCTTAATTTTCCAAATTCTGCAATGTGAGTAGCATCCATTAGCCATAAATGATTAGGAAGTAGTCCTCAAGGATTTATCCCCAAATACGATACAGGTAAATACTGTGAGCATATATAACACTGCCTAACAATTTGATGAGCAGCTTCTCTTGTTAATCTAAATTGTTTTCTTGAACGTATACTATTTTGATAATTCAGAGCATGCTGTACCTGAGTCCTAGGACCCCCAAGAAGACCACTATGGAGCCACACTACCAAATACAAAAGCAAGGTTTCATTTATTAAGTACAGACTGGCACGGGTCCTCTGCTTCACAACCTGGCATAGAAGATGGAGGGAGAAGGGCCCCGTCTGTTTTTGTAAGGCATTTATAAAGACAAAAAACAAAAAGCAGTCACAAGGTTACAGTTTCAAAATACAAAATTACTTATCCTATATCATGATGGGCTAAATGTGAGGCAAAGTTCAGCTGTTAGTTCCTGAAAGGCTATTAGTATCTAAGGGGGATAGCAACATCCCTCACTAGTTACATCCTCCAGACATCTGTTGACCCTGTGCTAACTGCAGGGTCTGCTTGAAATAGTGCCCAGCTGATACTACCCACATGCTAGGGGAAGTTGGGTGGGGTAATGAGCTACAGTCAGCAACTTTATTGAACTCAGGTTTTTCCAGTAGCTAATACTTTCCCTAAAGAGGGGTCCTATAGTCTTCATCTTATTCCAGAGGCTGGCAGTGGCCTTCAGCTCCTCTGCAGCCTTCAGCTTATCCTGGGGGCTGGGGTATAGTTCAAGGTCCCAGAAGGGCCCAGCACAGAAATGGAATCTTTCCCAGCCTTTTAAGCATGTGATTGCTGAGCAAGCTCAACCTGAGATAAAGCAATTATTTTTGTAAGCTTATCAGCACTACCTTCAGATAATGGACTCAGAAGATTTGAATGCACTCTGATATGCCCTACAAAGCATGGCAATCTTCTTTGTTGTATGGCATTTTGAATTTGCTGGAACAACATCTTAACTTGCTTATTGCTAGTCTCAATACATGGGGTGGTTTCTAGGACTTGAAGAGAATTAAATATATATTGGCTGTCAGTATATAGATTAAATGCCTTATTTGAAAAAAAAATGAAACACTATATCAATAGCCCATAGCTCAACTATTTGAGCAAAGGCTGGTTCTGCTTTTACTTCATGTCTTTCTCCATTAACCACATATATAGCTCTACCATTGGAAGAACCATCTGTAAAAATTAACATAGCATCCTCTAAAGGATCTTTGGCTATAGTGTTAGGGAAAATAAAGGAATGTTGTGTGAAGTACAACAATGTTTCAGCTCAGAAAAAATTGTTCTGTCCTTTAAATTTAGCAAATGCAAATGCAATTGCCCAAGAATCACTATTTTGAAATAACCAATTTGCTGCTCAATATATGGAACATTGATCATAGCAGTTTCTCTGCCAAAATATCTCCTAGATTCCATCCTGCTCTTTTGTGCTGAGCAAGGTACTGCTTCAAAATAGGGGATCAATTAATTGGTAAATTAATCAATTAATTGGTAAATTATATGTATGGTGTATGTATACCATATACATGCTTGTTGTCATGCTCTGTCCTGTGCCTTTGAGAGACAATTACCACCCACTCCCTCCCCCATCCCATGAGGCAAACAGATCTTCCTTCCACTTCCAGCCTGAGTTTCTTCCTTTCTGTCCTTTTCCCAAAGAGGCAGCTCCTGCCTCACTCCCTTATCCCCAATTTTCCCCTTCACCCTCCTCTTCTTCTTCTTCTTCTTCTTCTTCTTCTTCTTCTTCTTCTCTCTCTCTCTCTCTCTCTCTCTCTCTCTCTCTCTCTGGTTCTCTCTCTTGATGGAGGAAGGTCATTGATTAAAAAATAAAGAAACTGCCTTGGCCCATTTTATTGGTTAGAACATAGGTGGGTGGAATAAACAGAACAGAATGCTGGGAGGAAGAGGAAGTGAGCTGAGAGACGCCATGCTCCCCTCTCCTGGGCAGACTCGATAGCTCTGCTCTCTGAGGCACACGCGATGAAGCTCCAACCCAGGATGGATGTAGGCTAGAATCTTTCCCAGTAAGACTGAGGCTACACAGATTATTAGAGATGGGTTGATCGGGATATGAGAATTAGCCTGTAAGGGCTAAAGCTAATGGGCCAAGCAGTGTTTAAAAGAATACAGTGTCTGTGTAATTATTTCAGGGCATAAGCTAGCAGGCGGCCAGGGTGCTGGGGACGGAGCTCCGCCGCTCTTATTACTACAGAATGGCGCCCAGATGTGTGGACAACTGAATCCACTGAAAGCCTGAGAAAGCTTGGGAAAGAATAAAGCATGTTTTCTTGGTAGCAACAATTTCTCGGGTCTGCTCTGCTTGCCAGAGGCAAGCTAGCGCTCTCATCTAAGAGAGGCTTCCTGACTCAGCTTTAGCTGCAAAGCTTGCAGCACCTTTAAGAGGTCCTGCCACAAAACACTTCAACGGTGTTGATGAAAAACTGAACGCATGTTTTTCGGTTTTCAGCTGTAGCAGGAAAAAAGCTGTGCCATGTTAAATGCCAGCTTTATGGGCCGTCCTGCCAGGGCAAACTCTGACTGTTTGAGGCAGGAGGGCCGGCTACAGAGAGAGGACTCGAGTGTTGTCTGTTGCAGCTCGCTTGCTGGCAGGGACCTTGAAACGCCATAGAGTTGTGGCTATAAACATGGCTACAGCTAGTACCTCAGCCATGAAGCTGGAAAGCTAAGGAATGGGCTGGATCCAGCCGTCAAAGCCATGGCTTTAGTCCTACTGATATTGCTTGGTAAATTAAAGACTCATTTGGTCAGAAAAAGAGAGATATACAGTAAAGAGAGATTCAAAGACAAAGAAAATTTCTAAATGGTTTACAGTGTGTTAAAATATCTGCAGGCTAAAAGTTGAAGTTCTTAAAGTAAAAAACAAAAAAAAAGGAAGAGAGTTGTTTGGTGTGGTAGTACACACCTTTAATCCCAACACTTGGGAGGCAGAGGGGGATTGATCTCTGTGACTTCAAGGTGTGGTAGCACACGCCTTTTATCCCAGTGCCTAGAAGGCAGAGACAAACAGAGCTCTGTGAGTTCAAAGTGTAGTAGCACACACCTTTAATCCCAATGTCTGGAGGGCAGAGACAGTCGGACATCTGAGAGTTCAAGGACAGCCTGGTCTACAGAGTTATTCTAGGACAAAGATATTCAGAGAACCTGTCTCAAAAAGCAAAAAGTTAAAAGTAAAAATAAATGAAATAGAGGTTAAAATAAAGCACACAAAGATGGAAAATACACAGAGAATCTTGATACTGTATGCTATTATGCTCTCTTTGAATTGTTTGAATGCTGAGGAAGGAGCAACAGCTGCTAAAAGATATTTGTTTATAAATGCTGCTGAACTAATCCAACAGAGATATTTTGAAAATGCCTTGAGTTTGAAATTTGGATCTAAGGACATGATGCTTAGGAAATGAATTTCTTATGTTGTTTTCACAGAGGATGAAACCCTGTGGATTGTTTGTATTCCGATATGGTATGATGGACCACGGCCTCCTGAAGGGTTGCTGTGAACAGCTTCAAAAATTACTTCACTCGACTGCTGACTGAGATGACCCTGGCACACAGGTTATACCATGAAAGACCCAATTAACGACGCCCCTATACAGCAGGAAGCAGTTTGGAGAGAAATAACTGCGCCCATATTCCCAAATATTGTTTATAAATGTTATTTTACATTTAAAGGGGGATATGATATAGGTATGAATAATTTACATTGATATGGATTTTGCTTTAGTGATTTAAATTTAAGGTCAATTTTGTTATATGTTAATGTGTTTCTGATCTTGATTAAGGTATTGTGATTGTGTAGTTTATTTAAAAATGTAATGTATAATTAGTATATATATAGGTTGTTAATGGATAATCATTAATAATAGTCAAGCTTGTAGTCATGTTAGTTAAGATTTTCTAGATGTACATAGATATATTTTAGATAGGAATTCTTCTATCTTTCAAAGATTATAGAATATGGAATTTTAAATGTTTTAATAACTTAGGGTTTTTCATGACAGTGAGACATGTCTGCTCCTGGCAGCACCAATCTACTTCAAGAAGAAGATGGGCATCGAAGAGGATCCTTATGGAGTTTGACAGCCATTTGGGCAAGAAAACTGCTCTTGCCTGGACTATTGCATAAACTGGACAGAGAACCTGCAGAGAGAGGACTACTGAACTTGCCTAAAGGTGAGATGACCTTTTGGGGTTCCTGATTCATGAAGGAGTCTGCAAGACATTCTGCAGGACACAACAGATATTGACTGAACTGACTTTGAAATTTCCTGCTTCATGGAAATGTCTCTGGATACCATTGGCCTGTAGGCTGAAGATGGATGCCCCAATGGTACAGAGGAACTTTGGGTGACTGTCCAGGCAGCGAGATGTCTCTGTCATTTCTAGAGTTTGAAAGTTGCTTATTTCTTGTTTGCTTAGGTAATATTGTATCTTTCTGGAGTCTTTTATGGAATTGAAGAATAGTTAGTTATAGTTATAGTTTTCCTTAGTTATGATAAAGATAAAATAGATATAAATATTGTAATTTTTACTTGATAACTGTTTTGTTATATGTAATTTTGCTATGTTAAAGTTAAAGCCTTTTTTGTTGTTGTTGTTTAAACCGAAAAAGGGGAAATGATGGAGGAAGGTCATTGGTTAAAAAATAAAGAAACTGCCTTGGCCCATTTTATTGGTTAGAATGTAGGTGGGTGGAGTAAACAGAACAGAATGCTGGGAGGAAGAGGAAGTGAGCTGAGAGACGCCATGCTCCCCTCTCCCGGGCAGACTTGATAGTTCTGCTCTCTGAGGCACACGCGATGAAGCTCCAACCCAGGATGGATGTAGGCTAGAATCTTTCCCAGTAAGACTGAGGCTACACAGATTATTAGAGATGGGTTGATCGGGATATGAGAATTAGCCTGTAAGGGCTAGAGCTAATTGGCCAAGCAGTGTTTAAAAGAATACAGTGTCTGTGTAATTATTTCAGGGCATAAGCTAGCAGGCGGCCGGGGTGCTGGGGACGCAGCTCCGCTGCTCTTATTACTACATTCTCTCTCTCTCTCTCTGGTTCTCTTTCTCTCTCTCTGCTCTTCCGCCTTCTCCCTTTTCACCTTTCCTCCCATAGTCTAATAAATAAATATCCAATATCACTCTGCATGGCATGCCTATCCTCCTTGGTCTTTCACCTTAGGTCTTTCTCCTAACATGCAGCTCCCTGTCTAAGACCCACTGGCCCTTGTGGCCCGTGGGCCACTCGGGGGCTCCCTGCCTGGGACTGGCTGCCTTCATGGCCTGCCATGATCTCGCTGCTGTGGGACCCACTGCCCACTGCAGCCACTCAGGAAACAGCACTGTTTTATTTTTTAGCATAACACTTGGCAAGGCATATCATAATTAATATAATTTACTTATTCTTTCTGTGTAGCATACTCTACCTGGGAGAGTACCTGTCCAGAAGGTTCTATAAATTGTTTACTGGAATTTGGCTCACTGTTCCTTTAAGAATTTCACTTAGTGGGTAAAGGTCTCCCATGGGATATTTTAAATAAGGGTCTTATCATTGGATATTTTATTAAAAGTTTGAAAGCTATCTTTCTAATCCGAGTTGCAAGTCTGCCTAGATGGCAGATTTATCTTGTTGATTTACATTTTCACAGACCCTTGACTGGCCTGAAACTGCAGTTTCCTGAGGCAACTTTTTTTGCAGCTTTGCTGTCAGGCTTGGAAACTGGTATCTGAACTTGAAGTTGTGCCCTGCAGTGGGGTGCAAGCCAAGCTCCCTCTGCCACTTGGTCACCCTGTCTGGGTACTTAGGACCAGGCAGTCAGTCTGCTCCATCTGGGCAGGTCACAGGGCACCTTCAGTGGTCCTGCCACAGACCATGACTGGCTGGCAAATTTAGCTCAGGTTCTCAGCTGTCTGCCATTACTGTGATCACGTTCATAAGCTTAGGGAGGGATATAACCATGCCAATTTTTATTATCCTTGGTTTTTCATTTTAAATCTTGTAATCATAAAATTGGGAGAATCCCTGAATCCTTTCTTCTGTTAAATGTCATAGATTTATCCATTACAGGCTCTTTGTCTCTTGGGCCAAATAGCCTCTAGTAATTTCCATTGACCAACTCTGTGCACTGACTGTGAGAGGTAAAGCCCTTTAAACTTTCCTGGCTGCCTTTCCTGGCAAGACAGCACAGCACATGTGTATGGACTGCCAGAAACTAAGCCATTGCTAGATCAAATGCCAAACTCCCTTCATTCATTTCACCCACTTAGTAGCAATAGAGGCTGTGGCTAGTTGATGTAATGTATTAATAAAAATACTGTAGGTCCCAAGTGGCTGTAGTGGGCCATGAGACCATGCCGCAGGTCCCCAAGCAGGGGCAGTCTATGGGCAGGGATCCTGAGAGCAACCAGTCCCAGGCTGGGATGGCACATGAGACCATGAGGAAAACAGACAGATGGGAATGCCATGAGACCACACAGCAGATCTCCAAAGGCGGCTGGTTCCAGGTAGGGAGACACGCAGAGGTGGGCGAGAGACAGACATGGATAGGCACACAATGCAGAGTGAGGTTAGATATTTATGTTGTGGGTTATGGAGGGGGAAGAAAGAAGGGGAGAAGATCAAAGAGTTACAGAAAGAAAGAGGAGGAGAAACAAAGGGGAGAGTGGGGAGAGGCAGAAGCTGCCTCTGCGAGAAGGAGACAGAAAAGAAAGGGATGCAGGCTGGAAGCGGAAGATCAGCTTGCCTGAGCAGACAGGGAGGGAGTGGGTGTGGCTTTTCTCTTAAAGAGGCTGGACAGATCATTACATTCCCATCTCTTTTTTATAATAAAAAGGCAAAGCCTCGTGGTGGGGGCACACACCTTTAAAATTCCAGAGTGTACTGAAATATCACCTGCATTTAATTTCTAACTGCTTAAAATACACCTGACCCCAAAAGTTAGGAGCAAGACAAAAGAATACATTAGCATGATACAAGGGAATGAACACACCAGTTGAAGCTTGTTGGCTACATTCATAGTTAAACATTCTGTTGCTAGAACAAAACAAGTCATGCATACACACTAGACCAAAACATTCTGTAGGCTAACTACTTCCCAGGTGGATTTCCAAGTTATCTCTATAAAAGGAACTGGAACTTAGATGGATCTAAGACTCTTGTTTCAGGTAGGAACAATCTACTTTTATTCCTGGAGTACAAGGTCTGGCTATTAGGGACACCTGTTGACAATAACCTTGGTAGAGCAGAACTCTCTGATCTACATCTAGGAGGGACCTTTGCTTGAGGTAGAAGCACAATAGCCTTGAAGGAACTAGAGGTAAGTTCCAACTCTTCGACCTTTGGTCAACATGGAAATAGGCTCACATTTCTGGACCTCCACAAAATCTTTACTCTCTTTAGGTTTTCTCAGTTTCTTGAGGGACAAGGTGTTATACAGAATAAAGCAGAAATTGCTTTTCATAGACTATTTTGTTAGGCCATAGAATTTATTTGTCTCAATGCTTACAAAATGAATTGTTAATTTTTCTTAAAGATAAGTGCACCTATATGCATTATGAGGAATTGAGGAATTTATCATTAAATTCTATAAAGAGTAGAATAAATGATGAAAACATATTAGATTTTTAAGATTTCTTTTGAATATTTGGATCAGATAAATAAGAAAGTAATATGTAATGAGATCTGGAGCCAATTCTGTGCATTTACCTGTAAGAAGATGGACTGCCTTTTAAAAATATGAAAGAATCAGTAATTTGGACTTCAAACTGAATTAGAACTAGCTTGTTTTTACACAACATGAGTTTTTAAAGATATGTAACTTTCATGTAATTACATTCAAAATCTAAATCAATAACAGTTTAAATAGCTAAGGCAATTCTAGGAATAACCTTGAAAATCTAAACTTTATCAAGAAATTGGTTAAACTTCATCATAACAAATTGATGAATTACATAATTGTGTGGTATTAGATTCATTTATGAATAATTAAACCTGGTGAATAACAAAGAGCTAAACACTAGAGGAAAATGCAAGATATGTCAGGTACCTTGGACCTGGTGTAACAAACTGCTATGAGCATAAAAAGTTGGGTAGTGGGAACTGAACTTGGGTCCTTTGGAAGAGCAGCAAGTGCTTTTAACTGCTAATTCATCTCGTTAACCCTCATTTCTTCTGAATTTTAATTAGGTAGCTGCACTGCTATGGCCAATGGATTAGTCAGTAGGAAAAGTGGTCTCAGGGTTGGGGTCCTATCATGAAATGGAGAAATTTTAATAAAAGGATACAAAGTTTCAGTCCAATGGAAAAGTAAGCTCAAGGGACTTACTGTATAGCCTGCTGATAATTAGTACTAGTGTACAGTATACTTCAAAAATCTAATAGTAGATCTTAAATTTCTCACTGCAATAATTTCTGTGTGATAATAGATATAATGACTGTCTGGAATAAATTATTTTATAATATACGCATATAAAAGTATAGCCATCCAAAATTTATATAATTGTGTTGACTCTACCATGACTGTTGGAAAATTTAAATGAAGAGAAATGGTGCTATTTTACATATCTCAAATTATAAGGTTTCCACAGTACATGATGGTTCAAAGATATTAAGGGTAGTTTTAAGTTTAATATTCCTACCATATTTAGCATAAAATACTGACAATAGATCAACAATAAGGGAAGCTGTTTTGGAATCTACCATATGACTGTGATCAAACTGTTCAAAGAAAAGTCAACTACAAACAGGACAAGGTAGTTTCAGAGAAAATTTTGGTCTAAATGGTATAAAGGCAAAGTGAGGAATAAATCAAACACTAAATCACTTCCCATATTTATTGAAAGGAGATTGAAAGTGAATTTTCTAGCTTCTAGGTCATTTCCATTCTAGGACAGAAAAGGAGAAATAGGCTTGGAGACAGAGTAGACTGGTTGGTAATAGATTTAGTTGTTTTATCAGAAATATAAACTCAGATGTATCTGAGCAGTCCAAATGGGTATACATATACAAAGATTCAAATTTACCAACCAGAAAAAAAGAGGAAACATGTAACGTTTGTCTTTCTGAGTCTCTGTTTCATCACTCAGAATGATTGTTTCCAGCTCCATCCATTTATATGTGAAATTAAAAAAAATATTGTTTTAACACCTGAATAATATTTCATTATTTTCATCTTCTATGATTTTACTATCCATCCATCAATCCCTGATGGTCACTAGGATGTGTAGTGATGAGGCGAGCAGGCCTGCTTTTCATCCCACCCGGCTCCTGCATAGTTAGCTTTACACCTGAAATAACAACACACAAATTGTATTCATTTAAATACTGCCTGGCCCATTAGTTTCAGCCTCTTATTGGCTAACTCTCACATCTTGATCAACCCATTTCTATTAATGTGTGTAGCACCATGAGGTGGTGCTTACCTGGAAAGATTCAGCATGTCTGACCTGGTGGCTGGATCTATGGCGTCTAACCCAGAGAGGAGAGGCGTGGCAATTGCCTCACTTCCCTCTTCCTCCCAGAATTCTGTTCTGTCTACTCCACCCACCTAAGGGCTGGCCTATCCAATGACCAAGGCAACTTCTTTATTAACCAATGAAATCAACACAAAACAGAAGACCCTCCCACATCAAGGGTGTTTCCATTTCCTGACTATTCTGCATGTAGCAGCAATGAACTTGGATGAACGTATACCTGGACCATATGATATCTGTATTTCTGGCCTTTTGAGAATTGTCAACAGTGATTTCCATAGTGGCTATGCTAGTGTTCACTCCCACCAACAGTAAATAAATGTTCTTCTTGCCCCTATTTGTCATCATGATTTTATCTTAACCATTTTGACTGGGGTAAGCCAAAAGTCTCACAGTCATTTTAATTTGCATTTTCTCAGTGTCTCAGATTGTTCAACATTTTAAAAATAAGTTCTTTGAGAAATTATACAATGTATTTGGATCATATCCACCCCCTACTATGTCTCCTACTTCCCTGCCTTCCCAACACCCTGTCTTGGTTTTTACAAACCTATCAAGTACAGTTTGTGCTACTCTGGATCCTGGAATATTGGTCTTTACTACATCATGTCAATTCATCAGAGGTCACCCTCTTAAAGAAAATGAACCGTCTTTCTCCCACCACTTATTAGTTGCTGATAGCTCCTTAACTAGGGGTGGATCTTCAGTCTCACCTCCTACCTCCATTTTGTGAATTTTGTCTGATTTGATCTTGAGTCTCAAAGAAAGATAAAGGAACTGGAGGCCTCAAGTTGGACAACTGGCAGGGTTCTGGAACTTTGGGTTACTTGTGATGATGAGAAGGTCCCTAGGGTGATCTGAAGAGTCACAGAGGGAAGGAGATAGATCAAGAGGAGGTGGGTTTCCCCAGCAAACAGGTATAGGATTTGGGTAAAACTGTATCTGTGCTACATACAGTGTCTACAGGTTTCCTGGTACTGAGTATGCTGGGATCCATTGAAGAATTTAAACATACTTTTCAGTCATTTGTATTTAACCTTTTGTTAACTCTCTGATTGGTATATGACAAATTTTTAAGGGATGGAAAAGAAAACGCAGTGATACAAAGGGGGAAACTAAAATAATGGAACAAGAAAGGTCAAATATAGGGACTGAGGTAAAAGGAATATATGGAAGAATAACTAATACTAAAGAGCTCAAAAGGTCACATAAAAAACCACCTCTGCAGAACTTCCTAAATTATATAAGTGCATAATTTGTGTGTGTGTGTGTGTGTGTGTGTGTGTGTGTATGTGTTAAAAGTAGTTATCCTTTAATGGAGCAACAATGCCCTGGTAAGACATTACAGATTAACAAATTAAAAAGCCTACTGTCAAGAATGAATTACCTCTATTGGAGGTGTAGGCAAGTAAGATCCCATAATTCCTAAACTATTACTACCTATAGACATTGCTCTTATTTAACTTCCAGATCTTGATGGTAAGACACTATTGCTGAAGACATCACATATTTAAGTCATAGAACGCGTATTGATCTGGAAGCTTCATCCCTACCTTACAGATTTTATTGTGCTGGAAGAAATAATCACAAATCTTGTCCAGCTATGGCTCCTGTGAGATAAAATAACTTCCTGCCTGGCAAGAAGTCTCCACTGGTGCAGTAGTGGCACAAGTATCATGAGAGTGAGCAATGGCTTTCTGATTGGATTTGCAGTCTGTTCCTCTCTTTCTCTTTTTTCCACTCTCCCTCTCTTTGTCTTCTCCCTCTCCCTCTGTTTCTCACTCATCTCATCCTCCCCAGTCTATCTCATGCTAGACAAGTTCTTTAATAAAGATGTATGTGGTTGACTTGAAAATAAAAGAAAGCAGACAGGCATCTCCAGACACATAACTGTTCTTTTAATCAGAACAACTGTAGTACCAGTCTCTCCATGGAGTGGCAACTGTGTGCATTTGGTGTGGTATGCTTCACATTCTTATAGGACTGAAAGGAGATGATGTCACTTCTGCTGCAGTTACAGAGTAGTAGATACTTCTGAGGTTAGCATTAACAATGGACCCCCAGAAACAGAAAAAAAATTTCATGCCCAAATTTTGTCATTGAAAGACAGTTTATACATAGACAACACACTCATAATTTTCCCTTTAATCTTCTTACTTAGCAAGTGAATAATTCATAACTATGAAAAGTAGCAAGCTATTCATGTTACTGGCTTGAAAAGTACAAATCAATTATATTTTTCTCTCTAAGATAACTTTGGTTACTGTTTTAGGTTACAAGACTATATGTTTAAGGAGACAATTGTACAAATGTGTCTGATATTCAATACCATATATGTTATATTTATGCAATATCCCAAAGGAAAAAAATCTATTCAGATAGAAAAGGTCTATATATTTTAAAAAGTGAAAATAGGAGAAAAACACACTTTAAAATTGAGGAAAATTATCTTTAGAAAACAACTTATTGACAATAGTACAATGATCAGCCTTCTATAATACTGCTACATGTTGCATCATAGAAAAATCATATGTAAGAGTAAATCTTCATGTACTTCAGATATGCTTGCTATAAATTCAAGAATTTATATTCATTCTTACAGTAGAATATCAAAAACACGGAGCAAAATTCCTTCTGACACTTGTTTATGAAGGGGAAAATGTATCACACATTTAATTATGCCTTAAATAAAAGGTAAAACATAAAAAATATTCTGCATAGAAACTAAACGGTTAAAAGATACACTACAAAGATTTTATATTATTAAAAACAGATCTTTCATCGACAAATACAGCAAGTCACATATAAGACTGATCAGATTTGTATTCATTAGAGTTATAATCTGAGGATAAAACTGATGCTTTTAAAATCTGACTTTTAACAATGCTATGTTCAAAAAAGTCGTTTTAGGCAGATAAAGTTTATTTATATCCACCATAATACTGTGTGAGTCTGTGAGAACTTATAAAAAAGTCTCACTGCTTGAGTAGAAAAGTGGTTGGACAATGAATGGGTGAACTGGGGAACCTTGGGGAAGAAATGTACCATCACACTGCCAATGTCACTACTGACTCATTAGCCTCCTTACTGCCCCTCTGACATCTTTGTTTCTTAGAGTATAGATGAGAGGGTTCAGGCTAGGTGTGACGACAGTATAGAAGAGGGCAATGAACTTGGCTTGATCTTGAGAATTTTTTGTTGGAGGCTGAAGATAAATGCACATGGCTGGAATGAAAAAAAGGCATACAACCATAAGATGGGCTCCACAGGTTCCAAATGCTTTCTGAAATCCCGTGTTTGAGTGCATCTTTAGGACAGCTTGAGCAATAGCACCGTAGGAAGTGAAAATAAGAATGAGCGGGATGAGAACAAAAAGAGAGCTTGCAACCAGTAGAGTCATCTCATTAGCTCTTGTGTCAACACAGGATAACTGGAGCAGTGCTGGGACTTCACAAAAGAAGTGATCTACTTGGTGATTTCCACACAGAGGTACCCAGAAAGTGAGGAGAGAATGAAGTGCTGAGTCCAAAAAGCCACATATCCAGGAGGTTGCTGCTAGCATGTGACAGAAATGAGGATTCATGAGGATAGAGTAACGCAAGGGTTTGCACACAGCTGCATAGCGGTCATAGGACATCACCACCAAAAGAACACACTCTGTGGTACCCAAAGCAAGGACAAAATAGAGTTGGAACATACAACCAGCATAAGATATCGTCTTCTGTGGGCCCCAGAGGTTGAATAGCAGCTGAGGGACAGAACTAGTAGTGTAGCAGATATCCAGGGCTGAGAGATTTGACAGGAAGAAGTACATGGGCGTATGGAGGTGTGAATCAAAGTGTGACAGGATGATAATGAAGAGATTTCCTGTCAGTGTTGCCAAGTAGAATATCAAGATCACCACAAAAAGAACTACTTCCAGGTGAGGCCACTTAGAAAAACCCAGAAGAATGAAGTACCCTTCAGAACTTGCATTGATTTTTTCCATACTAGTTTACATTCTCTTTTGTTTTATCTTCACTTCTAAGAAAACTTGATTGTTAAGAAAAATAATCACAGTTGTTGCCTAAAGAATATAAAGCATCATCAAACTCATATTCTATGAAAAAAAATTAAAATCAGTAAGGTAAAAGTATCCTATTTGCTAGAAGCATAACTATAAAGTATAAAATGAATGACTGTTAGATGACCTGAATGAATGCAAAAGTTGTTGATATATTTTCTGAGACATAGATTATTTACATTTTCTAAAATACAACTTTATAAATTACTTGTTAGTCACAAAGTAAACTTTGTAGTACAGAAACCTTGCTGATGTCTCCATAACTACACACTGTTAGCTCACTAGTGATGACACAAACCAGTACTTCATGGCTACTGATGCGATAATTTGAAACATGATGTCACTGAAGTGTCACTACTGCTCAGAAGACACAACCAAACTCTTGTAAGGAAGAAACATGAGAAAAATTCAAATGAACACAAAATAGATTCCCTATACTCTACAAAAATGTCAGTTACTATAGCAATTAAGACTAAGTAATTGGGTAAATAGATTTTAAAAGTTGGTGCCCAGATGATCACACACTTGGAAAAATAGCTCAAACTCCTTAGAGAATTGGAAAAGTTTGAATTTATACTGATAATTTTGCCACTATTAAATTGCTTAACATTTGAACTTTACAGAGTTTACATTAATAATTTTATTGTTCTTGGAAAGAAACATCAAGAAAAACAGTGTAAAGGAAATACTTGCATGTGCAATCAATGGCCCAATGGTCCATAAAAAGTGATGGGTGATTAATAGATGGATAGATGCTATATAGATAGATGTTAGTGAAATAGGTAGGTAGATAGGAAGATGATAGATAGATGATAGATAGATAGATGATAGATAGATAGATAGATAGATAGATAGATAGATAGATAGATAGATTTTGAGTTGATAGACAATAAATATGTGAAATAGCAAAACTTCCCCAGAAAAATGTACACTAAGGATCCATTTATATATTTGATAAATTACTGTTGCTTGTTCTTTATGTAACTATTATGTAAGTTTGAAAATTTCAACAATAAAATGTTGCCAAAAGAAAATATAAAATAATTTTATACCTTAAGTAGATATCTTTTTAGAAAACAAATCAAGTTCTCATTCATTCTAGGATAATAGATGAGCAATTGTTAACCTAACAGAGTGAGGGAAGATGATTTCCACTCAAAAATGGTATTTGATAACAAATAAATTATTTAAAATTTGTTTTTAGCATTTTCTAATAGTTTCTACTTACATGATAATATAACTACCCTGGAGAAATGAAGATATTATAAAAGTACACTAATGTCTCTTACTCTGACTATGACACCATTAAACAATAATCCCAAGAAATGGGAATTACCCTGGAAATGTCATGCTTTGGAAGGAAAAGGTGCAGCCCGAGAAACAACTTATATTCCAGATAGAGATTTCACATAGTTCAAACAGCTCGTCAAACCATCTTATAGGATGTGATTGAAGGCAGGATAATGATGAGTCAGTCAGTGGAGGATGGACTGCACCTTAAACTGGACTAATTAAATGTGCCTAACCTTCACTCTCTAAGAAAATTCTGGTCTTACTTTAGGATTCTGACCTGGAAGTCCTTCCTGGATCTCTTGGCCCCTTCCTGATATGATCACATTGAGTAAATCTCCATTATTTTTTTTTCTTTCCATTTTTAATTTGGTTTATTGAAAATGGATAGTGGGAATCTGACTTGAAGAACATTTTATGACTCCCAAGTCTGATGATAGCAAGTAAATTATTTAAATTTTGTTTTATTTGAAAAAAACCTTTCTACTTATGTGGTACTAGGAAACACAATTGCAATTTCAATAATCTTACACATATATGAAAGAAGAGGAAAAACAACACATTCAGAAGTATTAATACTTATGAATGAAGATATATTATACCTCAACTAAAAGTGCCTACAAAAAGAAATAGCTTTGATTTTTAATATACTTACTTACATGCTAGGTTTTTTATGTTAGAAACATAATATAAGCAGAAATTTTTTAAAAACCACAGATTATGGACATATTAATGTATAAGTATTAATTAAATGATAAAGTTAATAAAATTGGGAGTCTGGATGAAAGGGTGCTATAATGTGTGCTAGGGACATTATTTAAGAGATAAAAGTCTAAGTATTAAGCCCAAAGATGGGAGGAGAAAAACTATCTACCAAAATCATCATAAATGATTTAGCTAAAGCGAGTAATTAGTTTTAAGTAAAAGTAGCAAACTTTTTTATTCATGCACATGGGCTGCCTCCCCCTAAGGTGGAGTTGAAGAATTCAGTCTTGGATGTGAGAAAGTTTGGGGGTAGGTGGTTTCCAAATAGGGGATTTTATGGGTAAAATAGGCAGGATTATAGGAACTGAACATTATAAAAAGTTATTTCTAATGACCTCCTGAAATAAAGACTTGATTGCAAGGTGGTCATAACAACAGATAGTTATAACAAAGTAACCATAGCATCCCTCTTGAAAGGTATGGCTGCAAGATGACAATTAAGTTTTTGGAACAAAGACATGGTTGTCATTTCTTGAACTGGCAGTACAAATTTTTTGTAGTTAAAATTACAGGTAGAGCAAAGCCCATGCCTTGAGAAACAGAGGTTTAATCATAAACAGAATGAACCTAGTTTGGTTTTGTTATAAGATGGATGTTAAGCCTAAGTTGGTGGCAGACTGGTTCTTAATAAGAAAGCAGAGTCCAGTGAGTACTTCCAAGATTATGGACAGGCTTACAGGAAAGACAGAGGAAAGGACATATTTAGACTATTAGGGAGAAAATTACCCAAGCTACAGACTAAGCTGCTGTCACTAAAAATTCTTTTCTTTAGGGAAGTAAGTGTAAAATTGTGCACAGAAAAAAACAAAAACAAAAACAAAAAACCTTGAATAGTTGTTCCATGGTTAGGGATAAGGTTTTTATTGTAAGTAAGGAAGACAAAACAGCCAGAGGCATCTGGAAGAGTCCAGAGCAGAGAGAAAAAGAAGCAGACTAGACATGGGTGGAGTTAGAGAAGAAAACTTAGAAAAATGCTGAGCAGAGGGAACCTTGTGAACTGGAACAGACCGGGAGTTTAGAATAGAAGAAGAGGGGGGAAAGGCAAGGATGCTGGCTTGGGCTTTGAACTACCTAACAGGTACATGTGAATAGGAAAAAAAGAGTTCAGAGTCTAGCATGGGCATTAATATGTAAACTTAGATATATGCCGAGGGAACTGACCCTTCCTGGTGGGCAGAAATCTGTTTCACAGGTTCCTGAGGAATTTTGCATGTTAGCTTTTATACCTCAACCAAGAGTCCTTCTATAGTCCAGCTTGAGCTAAGTGAAGACTGTCATTTTGGGGTTCCCTTTGGAACTGACAATCAGTAATATTGTATTTATATCCCAAGCATAGGTTTGAATCACTATGCTTGATTACTCTCTCCTACAAAAATAGCCAGTTTTATAAATCATTAAATGGCTTTTTCAAGTTAATATGTTACACTAATGAGTCTTACATTTGTTTTTTTTTAAAAACATAAACCATAATTCATCAATACTAATGACCCTTTTTGAGCTGCAAATTTCTAATCTTTCTTTGGAAGATTAAATCTTCTATTTGTTACATAGCTATTGAGTGACCTAGGATTTAAATATATTTTTTTAAAGATTTATTTATTATGTATACAACATTACTTCCATGTATGCCTGCAGGCCAGAAGAGGGCACCAGATCTCATTATAGATGGCTGTGAGCCACCATGTGGTTCCTGGGAATTTAACTCAGGTCCTCTGGAAGAGCAGTCAGTGCCCTTAACCTCTGAGCCATCTCTCCAGTCCTAAATATCTTTTGTTTACTGAATTTTTTGTCTTCTCCAACAATCCCATCTCTGTTTTGTTTTATATGCTCTTGTGACTAATAAGAGATACTTCCTAATTAGCAGTGACAAAAGATTAATAAAATAATCTGTAGTTTTAACATTTTGGCTCTTAATGGTAAGTGCAACACATGTAGAAAAATACTGAAATAGAAATAAACTTCATCAGGAATATTTGGAGAAATCAGCTTGTCTTTAGCCTTCTCAGCTAACCCTAATCCTAATTTGCAGCAGTGTGACAGTGTCAGTAAACTAGAGGAAACGATCCTATTTCACTGAGTGATGGGTCCAGGGAAACAAGTTCATACAATATTTAGAAAGAACTTCCTTTAAAACTATAGCTGAATTCAAAAGAATTCATATAACAGAAAATTTTAAAATAATTCAAATTGAAGTGATTACTGCCATTTGATTAAAGATGGAAGTTTTCTAAAATAGTTTTAAACTTTTTTTCTTAGATTGGGAACACTTCATGGCAAGTTTGGGTGCAATTGCTGTAATTACTTCCCTTGATATACTTAATTTTCTTCTTGTCTTTGAAGAAAAGTTCTCAAAAAGAAACCTTGCCTCCAAAGACTAATTGACTGACTGGAATGGGAGTTGTGCAGGAACAGTTGGAATGTTACCGGTTTGGAGGCTAGTTACCTTATCTTGGGCTAGTCTTACTCCTCCAGAACAGTCACTTCTTGCTCATCTCTCTTTCTGAACTAACATCTTATGAATAGTAGTTAGAAATCTTTGAAATCTATTAACTTAGCTAAACCCTGTCTTTCACCAACCCAAAAGCTAAGAAAGCTATCAGATAGCATCTTCGGCCCACAGAAGTATCTCCCATCCTGTTATAACCCACATCTCTGGTGTATCCCCCAATGTATTTAATCTTGCCTTGATTTAAAAGCTTTTTTTCTGTACAATTATAAAAGTTCATGAAACTGCTTCCACATTGAAACATGGATTTTGAGGTAACCTAAATCTCTATTGCCAGACCATGACCATTCAAAATGGATCCATAGTAAATTATCTCTTAACTCCCTTAAGACAACAGTGGTGACTTTTATGTCAACAGCCCCAATGACTGAGTACCTTAACTAAAATGAACAAACCGGCAGCTGTGTGAGTTATCACTATCAATTTGATGAATTCCTATAAGGAAAAGTTAGCAACATATCTAAGAAAAGAGACAAACACCAGATGAAAATAAGTAAAGTATAAACTTCTGACTTAATTTCTTCATATTGGATGGGTAGGAAATAAAGTTACTTTCTGTTCCATGGATAAGTTTTTCCTTCTAAGTTGAAAGTCTGTGTTGAAGAAGGAGAAAAAAAAAGTGACTGTTCCCCATCACCAATACTGACTAGAATTTTCCTATTCTGAGTTTTTACATAGAACATTATCTAGTGCTCAAGTAATGCCTGAAACCTGTTTACTCACATCTTTTTTGTTTTGTTTTGGTTTTGTATTTTGGATTTTTTTTTTGAGACAGGGTTTCTCTGTAACTTTGGAGCCTATCCTGAAACTAGCTCTTATAGACCAGGTTGGCCTCAAACTCACAGAGATCCACCTGCCTCTGACTCCCGAGTTCTTGGATTAAAGGTGTGCACCACCACTGCCCAGATACTCACATCTTGAGTCTGTTCATATGCCCATAGTTGTCTTACCTTTCACTCTCTCACCTATGTGACTGACCTGCTGGTTGTTATTGGTGTCCTTCAGAGATCTAGCAGTGCCTAAACCTGGATTCTGCTACAGAAGAGAGAGCCCATCGGGCAGTAAAGTACTTTTTGTAGGCAGAAGGTGAAACTCTGAGAGGTCTTATTTGAGACCAAATGGAGATTTTAGAAAAACAGAAGAATTGATTTCCTTAACTGTAGCATTGGGAGTGTAAATCCCAAAGAGTCAATTAATGCTCTGCAGGGACTTGTGAGGTTACACTATTTTCCATGAATGTCCTCCCCTTGATACTGCACTATTGTTCAACCAAGGTGACATTAAAACTCTGACCCAACCACCACTCTGGTTTACAAGACAGGATAGATTTCAATGAGATTTCTAATATCATCCCTGAGTTCTTGAAAACATTAAGAGATAAATTTTACATATTCATGTTATTTGACATGAAATAACATGAAATGTGGATCCAAATATAATTTAAATATTTGACATTAAAATTGCATGAACTAAAACTCAGACCAGAAATGTAGACAGAAGTTTTGGTCCTGCCTGGTCCTGCAGCCATTCAGTCCCAAAGAAGCACACAGAGGCTTATATTAATTATAATCTGTCTAGCCTATTAGCTCAGGCTTATTATTAACTATCTGTTACAATTTAAATTAAACCACAATTCTTGTCTGTGTTAGCCACATGGCTTGATATTTTTTCTTAGTAAGGCATTCTCATCTTGCTTCCTCTGCATCTGACTGGTGACTGAATCTCTGCCTTTCCTCTTTCCAGAATTCTCCTAGTCTGGTTGCCCCATCTATTCTTCCTGCCTCTATACTGACCAATCAGCATTTTATTAAACCAATATGAGTGACAAATCTTTATAGTGTATAAGAACATTATTCCAGAGCACCAAAACTTAAACCTCAATGTTAAACTAGTTCATTATAATAATGGATTTTATCATTATTTGTTGTCAAATTGAAATTTCAAGAATTCAAAATAATTATTAGTGATAGACAAACACAATAAAAAAAGAAGTCAAGTGTACTTTTTTGGCCTTTCCTTGTGATCTAAGTAAATAATTGTAAGGAAAAATTCCTGTTATTCTAAACAAAACACAATAACACAAATTCACACAGAATTTGTGGTTCTCTCGGTTATTAAGACCATGGAGTATTGTTATTATTGACATAAGACTACAGCTCTACTCTTAAAGAAGATAAGATATAGCTTATCCTGGAGACATTTTAAATGACCATGGTCTGAGAACACAAATATAGATTAGCCCAAATTCTGCATTTCAACATGAAAGCAGTTTCCATGAAGTTTTACAATTTTACAGAAAAAGAAAACTTTTAAATCAAGGCAAATTTAAATCATATTGATGGGTACACTAGAGATTCAGTTACAGCAAGCTAGGGGAAGCTTTTCTATGGGCTCAAGATGGCCCTAATGACATTCTCATTTTTTGGATAGTGAAAGCTAGTAGTCTGCTAAATTAATAGGTTCCAGAGGTCATTATCTATTAGTCACAGGATGCCCCCATTTGTCAATGTGAAAAAAGACACAGTCCTCATCTTACAGACAATAATTATTCTGAAACCATTTGTAATAAAAAGAAAACAACATAAGATTTTTAGAAATAAAGAAATCCTACAAGTAACAGTTTTATACTAAGAATATTTGGAAGAAATCATATGAATTTAGTATTATCCAT
Source organism: Microtus oregoni (assembly GCF_018167655.1). Lineage (NCBI taxonomy): Eukaryota > Metazoa > Chordata > Mammalia > Rodentia > Cricetidae > Microtus > Microtus oregoni. Next base: position 29,598,845 of record NW_024543089.1, read on the forward strand.
TATATAAATGAGACAAAAATTTGTTGAAGTATATATATATATATTTATAATATGTTTTAAAAGTAAACCCTTAACAAAATCTGTTTATAACATTCAATTTTATAGCTCAATGAAATCTTAAGATCTAATAAATACAGTTTTATATAAACAATGAGCATTGTAAGGTTTAAGAAATAGCTAATATACCCAAAGATAATATTTTAATAAGTGTTAAGATCTTTAAAGTCCTGAAATTAATAAAATAAAATTCACTCATCAGAATTAATAAAATAAAATTCACACATCTGTTTTCTTGAAATTAGTGACTTTCACTGTAATCTCCTCTGAAACATATTTCATGATAGCTGCCTAGTTATCCATTGACATTAGAACCCACTCCCCCTCTTAGGGTCTCCATTGACTGGCCCATGGGTCAGGATAAGATTATAAAAATTCCATTGTTGAGACCTAATGCTTGGTGCCCCCACTATAAAAAGTGGGTTTAGAAACCAGTCTTTTGTCACAGCCTAACAAACACCAACTCTTGCTGTGGTCTCAGCTAGCTGATAAGCTTCTAAGCCCCAGGGTGTTTTGTTTTGTCTTTCTTTTTTTTCTCTTTTCTTTTTGCTTCTGGTTTTCCTGTGATCTGGTTTGTCGAATAAAAACAAACAAACAAACAAAAAAACAAAAAAACAAAAAACAAAAAAGCAGGGCGGTGGTGGCGCATGCCTTTAATCCCAGCACTCGGGAGGCAGAGGCAGGTGGATCTCTGTGAGTTCAAGACCAGCCTGGTCTACAAGAGCTAGTTCCAGGAGAGGCTCCAAAACCACAGAGAAACCCTGTCTCAAAAAACCAAAAAAAAAAAAATTTGCTTCTTCTGGTTTATTAGACTTTGGTGCTCTGTTCCCATCTTTGCATGACCCCCCTGAACCCAACAATTAGGGTTTCTATTGATGTAGTGAGACAGCATGACCACAATAACACTTATATTTAATTTCAGGGGTTTAGTCAATTATTGTCATGGTGTGAGAAGCAGATAGTATGCAAGTAGGCATGGTGCTGGAGAAGGAGCTAAGAGTTCTACATCTTAATCTTCAGGATGCAGAAAGAGACTGAACCACACTGGGCATAACTTGAGTATATGAGACCTCAAAGTCTGCCCTTGCAGTGATGTACTTCTTCAAACAAGGCCATACCTACTCCAACAAGGCCATACCTCCTAATTTTCTACTTCTTATCATCTGTGATGCTCATTTTATTCAACCACAACACATGGGAATATATCTGGGACCAGAGCAAGTTGGCCATCCATACTATTCAGCATTAGTGATATTTGGATGCAGTGACTCTGCTTCAATAAATAAACATAAAAAGCAATCAAGGAAGACACCTGAAACCAACCTTGTGTCTCTACATTCATATGCACACACATGATTATACACACAAGTGAACACAAATACAGACATGCATGCATATTACACACATGCAAATTCAAATAAATTTATTCAGACTAAAACATAACTGAGCTATTTAGTCACCAACATTGCAGGATATAAGTCAGTTTACAAAAGTCAGATGTAGTCTACAGTACTGACAGTGACATTCAAAACTATGCAACTCTCAGAGGTCAGCTTAGGAAAATATATAGAGACAACATTTGCAATGAAGAAAAAAATATGTTTATGCATCAGAATAGTAAAGTTATTTGAGTTATCAGTTCTTTCCAAATGGTTTCATAAATTTAACCTAATATACATGAAAACTTTAGGAGCCTAATTTTAAAAGTATATATTTGATTTCCTTAAAACTGAAATTGTCCTCTTTTGAAAATATTTTTTAAAGAACAAAAATCTTGAGACTGGAGGAAAAATTTTGTAGGACATCTATTTGATCAATGAAATATGTGTGTGTGTGTGTGTGTGTGTGTGTGTGTCTGTGTGAGTTATAACACAATATAATACATATAGTATACTACAATATAACATATTATATGACCCTAACAGATACATAAAAAAATAAAATGCCCATTGTTTAGTGCAGTTTTAAGTAAATTGTTCCCTAATAATGCTACTCATTTTAATATTTTTCTTTAAAACCTAATGCCTCATACTAAAGAGCTATATAATACAATGATATCTTTAAAAAGAAGATATTTATAAAGAGTTAAACATAATTTACCCTGATTTAATTCATTAAACATAATTTGACTGTCATTAAGATCATTAAATAAAATTAAGTGATTTATTTCTTTTACTTTATAGTAATTACTAACATCCTCTTCCACTCAATTTAACAAGGACATTTATATTCAAGGTTTATTGCCAAATTTCCTTTAATTATTTTAGAAGTGATCTTAATTTGTTATCATGTAACCCATGACAAACAAAATTTTATACAGGTATTTCCTCTTTTATCTTAGATTGCAATTTTATCCATAAGAAAGTTCTATTTGATCAAAAGGAACATCCATCTAAAGTACTGAGAATCTAAAAGAAAATAAGACATATTAAGATTCAAAAGTAATGTCAGTAGGGAATATGTTCTTGAGTTAAACAGACAAAAGAACAAGTGAGCTATTTGGAACATATTTCTGTTTGTATTGTTCAAAGTAGAAAGTCATAAATTTACTGTCTGAGTTCCTGACATAATTTAATATTTTGAAAAAAAAAGGTGTTCTTACTCAAATAAATTAAAATCTGTATTTTATGTTCTATGATTCAGTGACCTGAAGAGATTGGAAAAGAGCAAAGTGTCCTTTGTAAAGAAAGGATCAGACCTTCTTTTCAATGACTGCACAGTGGGAGGCCTCTCTCATTGTTCCCTTTCACACCCAGTCAGCCTCCTTACTGCTCCTCTAATATCTTTGTTTCTTAGAGTATAGATGAGAGGGTTCAGGCTAGGTGTGACAACAGTATAAAAGAGGGAAATGAACTTGGCTTGATCTTGAGAATTTTCTGTTGGAGGCTGAAGATAAATGCACATGATTGGAATGAAAAAGAGAGACACAACAGTAAGATGGGCTCCACAGGTCCCAAAAACTTTCTGAAGTCGAGCAGTGGACTGCATTCTTAGAACAGTGCATATGATGGCACCATAGGAGCTCAGGATGAGAATAAGTGGTATAACAACAAAAATGGCACTCATGACCATGAGGGTCAGCTCATTTGCATGGATATCAACACAGGATAACCTCAACAGTGCTGGGACTTCACAGAAGAAGTGGTCCACTTTGCGATGTCCACACAGAGGTACCCAAAAGGTAAAGGAGGAATGAAGTACTGAGGTGGTAAAGCCACTTACCCAGGATGCTGCAGCCAGCAGGTGACAGAAATGAGGATTCATGAGGACAGAATAATGCAAGGGTTTGCACACAGCTGCATAGCGGTCAAAGGACATCACCACCAAAAGAACACACTCTGTGGTACCCAGTGCGAGGGCAAAATAGAGTTGTAGCATGCACCCAACATAAGATATTGTCTTCTCTGGACCCCAGAGGTTGGACAGCAGCTGAGGAACAGAACTCGTGGTATAGCAGAGATCCAGAGCAGAGAGATTTGAGAGGAAGAAGTACATAGGGGTGTGCAGGTGGGAATCTAGGTATGACAGGATGATGATGAAGAGATTGCCTGTCAGTGTCATCAAGTAGAATATCAAGATCACCACAAAGAGAACAACTTCCAGATGAGGCCATTTAGAGAAACCCAGAAGAATAAATCCTTCCCAACTTTCATTGAAATTTTCCACCATTGCTTATTTTCTTTTGTTTATCTTCAGTTCTAGGAAAATTTGAACATGAAGAGAGTTACAGTAAATGATTGCTAAAACAAATCATTGGCAAGCATATATATTCATACATACAGATATATGTATATATTCATATTCCCAGAACTATTTCTCATATATTCATATACACATTGACTTTCATATATATGAAATATATAACACTAATGTTATTTATTGGTAATCAAAATATTAATTAATATATGATATTCATCAAAGCAGTGTGAATATATATGAAAAGTCATTGAGTGGTGAAGGCAAAAGGTTCCCAACTACAAACTATTAATAAATAAAATGACATTACTGACATGAAAGTTTGCAAAGCTAGTTAGAAAATTTTCAAAGGGCAATACAATTACATAGAGGAATCATCCTTTTACAAATTACTTATTAATTACAGATTAAAAATTGGGAAATTAATTTGATACAGAGATCTGCTGGGTTCCTCCATACTCATATGATTCAAGAGACTGTCACCAGTGTTTTGAGAAACAAATACTATATAGCTGGAGTTGAGATATTTTGAATAGGACATCATGTCACTGAAATGGCATTCCTGCCCAGAAGATGCAATTAAATTCTCACAATGAAAACATAAAAAACAAGCAATCATGGATGACATGATGATGATGAGGTTGATGCATGACAGATGATAGACAAATAGATAGATGATAGATAATAAATGGTGGTAAAATATAGATGCTTGATAGCTCTTGAGTGGACAGATAGACACATGGTAGAAAGTTAATAGAGGAAGTAGAGCTTTTTATTTAAAAATTCATGTTAAGGTACAGTACAGATAAAGGTAAATGATTATTTTCAGCATTTGTATAACTGTTCTACAAATTTGGAGTTGTTTTTCAATAAGATGCTACCAAAAGGGAGTACAAAATAATTTTATAGTCTATCTTAATATTTATATTATTATAGAAAAATAACTTAAGTGAGTATAAACAATTCATTCGTTTTAGAGTAAGAACTGAGTAAATAATAATTGAATAAATGCCTAGCTTGGAGATAGATGATAATTTACACAAGACTAATTATTATTATTAATAAGTAAATGAATTCAAATTTGTTTTTAGTATTCCTCAGCAATTTCCATTTATGTGATGATAGAAAACATAACAATTGCTTTCTCAGTAACTGTACAGATAAGAATTATAGAAGGAACATATTGCATTTAGCAATAATTTCTAATTGTTTATGTAAAGTAGCCCTAGTAAGATGTAGCATACATATAAGCTTATTTAGTAATCTGTTTATTTGCACTAAAATTTTTTTACAGACAAGAAATAAATTTATATAGAAATATGAACAAAGAGGCACATAAATACATCAATTCATGACTATAAATTAAATGACAAAACTGGAACACTGCAGAAAAGTGTATCCAAATAATTCCTAGGGAGCACAGAAAAATTGGAACATTAAATTTAGACCTGATAATAAACTGTGGTTTAATGTTACAATTCTTAAGAATATTTATAATATAAACAATAACCTCCTACAATTCAGTAACCCTTTAGGACAATCACTCAGCACTCCATGGTAGGAATTTTCTTAAAAGTCATAGATATATCCAAAATAATATATGTAATATACTGAGCCAAAGAGATCTCCTTAGGGAGAGCTCACTGACATTCGAAGACTGTTCAGAAGTTTTTAAGAGGTCTTTGTGAATTTCTTTAGAATAAAGCATTATTCATCATGAGATAGCAGTTACTTGCAGTTAGACAGGTATAATCTTTCTTCCTTATGCAACTGCCTCTGTGACTCTGTAAAGTAACTACCCAAGTGAAAGTTGTGAGATCTCTATATTGCATGGATCATCGTTAGCACTTCTGTCAAGAAATAATCCGTAGAAACTATGGATAAAGGACAAAACTTATTACTCACACAAAGGAAATGTAAGAACTGTGGTTTCGTTTTCTTATTATAAGTGTGTAAAATAGAGGTTTTTTTTTAATCCAAAATTGCTTTTTTCACCTGAGGATAAATTCTCTTCTGTTCTTGGAAATCGGGATGGTAGAAGAAACAGTGATGGCTGTTCTTCACCCTCAGCACTAGCCAGCATCTTTTTACACTAAACCCATGGCTCTTATTGCTAATCCTAACCTTCTAGTATTCGAGCATTGCTTAAACCTCATTCACTCCCACCGTGAGTCTGCTCACATTCTATGTGTTATCTTCACTCCATCCCTCAGTTTTATGGCTGGCTGACTGGCTGGTGTTGGTCTCTTTGAAGGCACCAGCATAATCAGTCCTGCCTCTGATTCTGACTTACTGCATTATACTAAGAGAGCAGAGCCTCTGTGTTTATTATTTAGTAGCCCTATGGCTCATAAAATATTTCCTTGTAGCCAAAGGAGAAAATCAGAGCATTCAGTGTATCAAGGAATTGTCCTTGTCTAAGATCAAATGAAGTTTGTGGAAATAATAAAATATCTGATTTGATTTGTTTGACTGGACTAATAGGAACATGAATCCCAAAGAGTCAATTAAAGCTCCATAAGGAATTGTATTGGTTATTCCTATTCCCTGGAATAGATGCCCCATGATAACACAGCACTGTGACAAGGAATCTGTAGATGAACCACTAATAAAATAGACTATAAGATGTGTTTATAGAAAAGAGGATGAGTTTCTCCAAATTATTTGAATTATTTATCCTCAATTGGGATTTGAAAGATAATTAGTAAAATAATATTGTTTAAGGGTGAGAGAAGACATTCAGTATTTTATTCAAAACAAGATTATCTTTGCTTCATTTAAATTGAGTTCTTATTTGGGTCTCTAATGTATCTAAAATCCAATGTTAATTCAACAGGTTCGCTGCCTTTTGTCTCTTATTACCATTATATTTCAGATTATATTTTAGTTGCATCATATGCTTTATAAATCAATTCCACCTTTTATTTTTGTGCTTAAAATATTAATTAAAATATGTGTTATATCTATTTCCATTCTTTTTAGTGCACAAATATTACAGATAAACTATTATTACCCTCAGCTATCATGGTATGTGCCAACACATCACACACACACACACACACACTCACACACACACACACACACACACACAAAATCAACCACCATGAACAGTTAATCATCATTTCTCCTCACCATAAAATATGCAAAATTTATCAATGAATATTTTATTAATAAAAGCTTATTGTTTTCTTATTTATTATTTTTATATTAAATATTAAATGTTATTTAATTTTATATTATTAAATGTTAACAAATATTTTATCAGAAAATAAATATTATATGGATACTTAATAGTTTTAAATGTCTCTGTTTTATCATGGAGAAATTTAAAAGTGATACTATAATGATAGCAGAAGAATCAATGCAGTTATCAGAATCTTGGAAAAATCTCATACCAGAGCAGATTGTACTTGTACCATATCATATAACAGACATAATGCTCACCAAATTTGATAAACAAATTTTAGCTTTGATCAATCTATAGGGTAGCAGAACATGTTGTAGATTTCTTATTATCACCTTTTTGAGAAATATGAACACACATTATGTTTAGTTGCAAGAAGTTATTTTTAAGGCAGCATTATATTATTTTCTCCCCAAGATAACTTAATAGGTAAGATACTCTGAAATATGTAACAAACTGTGAGACTTTGATAGATGGACTACTGGGAATTGTGTTCTAGAAAGTAGTATTTAGTTCCTGCTTAATATATTATTTGTATCCATTTTCATTTGCATTGACTTTCAGAAAGCTCTATATTTCACAAGTGATAACTCACAGCATTATATAATACAGTGGTACTACTGAGGAATCCAATAGTGACACAGTGGTAGGTGCTTCTTATTCTCAATTTGTCAAGATAAAAATGCTAGACATGATGCTGAAAATAATAGATTGAATAAACTAGATCTATTAAAATAATTCCAGAAGTAAAAGAAATTAAAAATACAATGCCTTCTGAGACATTATGTCTTAAAAAACAAGCTTACTCTGTCCACAAATAGATTTGGTACAATAAGGTCCAGTTTACTAGTATTATTTACTTAATTGATAAAATGTTTTGGTTTGCTTACCAAGGTATAAGATGTGTAAAACCAATTGTCTACAAAGAAATATCTTTTGGGTTATGTATTGATGTGGGATTCCACTCTGTGTGCTGTGAGCATGTTTTATTACCATTTGTGGTGTGGGAGGTCCTTCTGTCTATGTGCTGCTTTTATTGGTTAATGAATAAAGAGCTGCTTTGAGCCTATGGCTAGGGCAGAACAGAATTAGGTGGGAAAAAGATAGTGTGTATGCTGGGAGAAAGAGGGCAGAGTCAGAGAAATGCCATGGATCCTCCACCTGAGACAGAAGTGGGGAACATTACCCGATAAGCCACTACCATATGGTTATACACAGATTAATAGAAATGGGTTAAATTAATATGTAAGAGTTAGTCAATAAGAAGCTAGGCCAATGGGCCAAGCAATGTTTTAATTAATACAGTTTCTGTGTGATTATTTTGGTTCAGGGTGGCTGGGACAAACAAGCAGCCTCCTTCCAACAACACTGGTGTATTTATTAGCCTAACCATTTAAAGCTATATGTTCCTCTCCAAACACAATTGTAGCTACATCTCACATGTTCATTTTTTTTTTGCATTTCTGTTTTGTGTCTAATATTAAAATATGTTTTAATTATCTGACTATACAGAGTGACACATTGTATTCTATCATAAAAGAATGAAGTAAAACAAGTGCATGATGAATACAATACCAGGTGAATTGAAAACTTCACATAGATGTAAAAATATCTGATTATTTTAATCATGTTTATGTAACTTCTCCACAGTTTTCTATATAATTCACACAATCTTAAGTGGCAAGCTACCAAGTGAGGATGAGACAAAAATCTAGGTAGACACTCTTCCAGTCAGAGGGAGGGCTTATATTTTTGCCTTCTTTATCGACAGTTAGGTTCCATAGGTGTGTGGATTTATGTCTGAGTCTTTAATTCAATTCTACTGATTAACATGTTTGTTTTTCTTTCAATATAATGCTGTTTTTATTGTTATAGCTTTGATTTATTATACACATCAAATTGTTGACACTTCTAGCAATTTTTTTGTTTTTCAGGATTGTTTAGTTATCCTGGAATTTTTGTATTAAAGCTGAACATTACAATTAATTCAGAGATTTTTTCCTCATAAGTTTTTAATTTTTTACTTGGTTTATGTGGTAAAAAGATTCATTCTAAGATAATATCATTCCTTTGCATTAAAATTCCTGTAGGAGAAATACTGGAAGGCAATATGACTAGAATGCAATTAAAATTTGCATGTATACCTTGCTCAACCTGGATGTAGTGGGGAGGTCCTTGGACTTTCCACAGGGCAGGGTGCCTTGCCCTCTCTTAAGATTGGAGGGGAATGGTGGTAGGGTTGTGAAGGGAGTGGGAGGGAAGTGGAAGGAGGGGAAGAAGTGGGAATTTGGATTAGTATTTTTTAAAGTATAATAATAAAAATAATAATAATAATAATAATAATAATAATAGAAATTTTGATAGAGATTGCATTGAAACTGCATATTGATTTTTGGTAGAATGGCCATTTTTACTACATTAATCCCTCCAATGTATAAGCAGGGTAGATCTTTCTATGTTTAGATATCTTCTTCAATTTCATTCTTCTATTGTAGATAAACATGATAAAGTCATCCCACACTAGATCAAAATTGAGTACAATAAAGGGTTCTTTATTTAGGGGCAGACACACAGATTAAAAGTCCTCTGTATGAGCAGGTGAAAGGAACCCAATCCAGCATCCCAGAGAGAGATGGTGTGCAAGCTTTACATCTACATTTATTGTACAAGAGACCATGCTCAAGTGGGCTTGTATCTTAAAGGTTATAGGCTGAAGGAGTTCCCATATCATGTCCCCCTTTTGTCTAAATAGGAGAGTTCTTAGTTTACTACAAACCTACATACAATAAAAACAAATATGAAGTATAAAAATTAGAATTACTAAGCTATATCAAGTAAGAAACATGTGCTAAGTGTTTCAGTAGTTATCCTATCTTAAGGAGTCTAAATCTTTAATTAAAAATGGCCTGCCTAAGTCATAAGAGGAAAGTAAATATGACTGTCTAGTCTTTAACACCATTGAAGTCACGAGAAGGGAAATATTACTTGAGTAAATAGGAAGTTCAATCAAGCAACTTCAAAAAGGTGCAAGAAATGACAGAAATAACTGGCTCACATAGGATCAGATGTGTTTTATGTATGTGGGAAAATCCTATTCCTGATTATATTTTGAATGTGAATGAATAATGAAGTCAATTCTGATCATCTGGTATAAATTTAATGGTTTCAATATTCTAAACAACTCTTTCTGTATATTGTGAATTGGTAACTATATTGAGAGGTTCTTTAAAATCTCTTAGTACCATGAAAATAGAATATAATTCTGACATTTGTACAGAATTGTAAGGACTTTCTTCCAGTTTACTTAATCTCCTGACTTTTAACCTATCTTTCATAATTTATTTGCATCAGTATAGAATGTGCAGGCTCCAGCTATTGGTGTGTCACATACAATGAGGGGAAGGAAGGATCCAATTAATTGTCTTTTTAAGGTTAGTTCTATCACTTTTGGGATAATTGCTATTAATCGCCCCTAAAAAATTAGTACATGCTCCTGGCAGATTTCATTGTCTTCCCATATTTTTTTTAAAATTTCATCAGTAGTAAAAAGCACTATAATCTCTGCTGGATCTATTCCTGCTAGTTGATGAAGTCTCAATTGTTCTTTTATAATAAATTCAGAGACCTTTTATATATTTTTTAATTTTTTTTACTTAGTTTATGTGGTAAAAAGATTCATTCTATGATAATATAATTCCTTTGCATTAAAATTCCTATAGGGGAAATTTTGGAAGGCAATGTGACTAGAATGCAATTAAGATTTGGATTCACCCAATCCACACGTGCCTTTTGTAGTTTTCCTTCAACCAAAGTTAATTCTTTCTAAGCTTCAACTATCTTTGTACTTTCTTTCCCTGTTCCAATAATTTCCTCAATTGTTTCAAATCTTTTTACCACTGTTTTTTGTAAAATTTGAATCTCTTGACCTGTGACTATTTCTAATGATTTCATCAGCTTACATAACCTCTGGTCCTCATTCTGCACATATGATTTGAAGGTATGAAAATTTCCCATTAAGGATGACTTCTTATTGCAGGATATTTTTTGGATGGCATGCAGATTGCCTTCCTGTAGAAAACATTTTAACAGATTTTGTCAAATTCAACAGTATGAATTCCTTCTGATAATGTCTCAGTACCTTTTGACATGAATTGAATTTTATCTGTCAAATTAATGTTATCCTTTTCAATGATATTAATTTTTCTGCTAACTTTCGTTTTTCAATGGTAAGAATTTTGTCAGCTAGCTATTCATTATTAGTCCATAAAGATTGTATCATTTCTAAAAGTGTCTCATTCTTGGCTCTGCTATCAACTATTTTCTAAGGATCTAATATGAAAAACAAAGCTAAGTTCCAAAATCAAATAAATGAATGTATCAGAAAAACACATAAGCCTTGCAGAATACCATCCACAGTATAAGCAAAAAGCTTATCATTCCTGGATGTTGATACTGTACCATTATATAACTTTTATAATTTTTTATTTATTTATTAATCAAATGAATTTATCTCCATTATGAGATTTCAGTAAGTTGTTGTAGGTATAATAATATTTATGGCCTGTAGGTGTGGCAGTTATGGATACATGGCATAGAGATGCTATTGTCAGCCATGTGAACAGTCCTGGTGGGCTTTATGTTTGCACCTGTTTAAATACTGACAAATAAGCTTGGAAAATTAAGAGCAATTAAATCGATTCCTTGCATGGAGATTGTTCTTTGGTAGTCAGAATATCAAGGAGCCCCAAACTTGTTATCTGAGAACACAAACTGGAAACTGCACAAGTTGCTGCATGGCAAGGAAGGCAGCAAGGGGGGATGTGTGCATGAGTCTGGGAAATTGCTAAGCACTGCGAAGTGGGCCCACCAAAGGGGGTAACTCCACTGCAGTGGGGTTTTGGCAAAAACAAAAAACACTTAGTAGTTGAAACCAAAACTGTTGGGCAGAGGTGGGAGACCTTTGGCTGTGAGTCTTTTGAGCTAGTCCCGGTAGACATGGGGGTTGGGTGCCAGATGCAAATGAATGTAATAAAGAAGTCCCACACTAGCTCAGAATTGAGTCTAATAAAGGCTTATTTATTTAGGGGTAGACTCACACATGAACAGTCCTCTCCACAAGCAGAGAACAAGAACCAAATCCAGCAGCAGCAGAGTGAGAAACATCATTCAAGCTTTAAGTCTACATTTATACTACAAGAGATGACACCCAAGTGGGCTTGCCTCTTAAAGGCTATTTGCTGAAGTAGTTCTTACAGCATTCTATGACTTGAAGTTTTTATTATGTAAGTCTTTTACTTGTTTGTTTAGAAATATTACAAAGTATTTATATTTGAGTCTATTGTGAAAATTGTTGCTTCCCTGATTTCTTTCTCAGACCATTTGGACTGCTCATTAATGTATTTGACTTTTGTCTTCCAAAATGATACTATTTAGTATAATTGAGTCATAGGACATGAGAAATTAAACTGATACAGGCCATTAAGTTTCATGTCCACTAGATATCTTGCTAGTGGTGGAAGGTTCTATTTACAATAGCGTGTGAAAAGCTACAAGCTACAACAACAGCTGATCTTTAAGATCTGTTGCTAGCGTAATAGTGATATAGCTTTTAAAGGAATGAATCAAGAACTTTCTGTTAGGACTTAACACCTACTCCACGATATAGAACTCATGCCTACTACTGTTAACTGGGTCAAAACCTATAACTAGCCAGATAATAGGCCCTAGTCAATAGGTTTCTTTTGCAGTAGATGATTTTAAAATATAAAGAACCAAATATAATAATATAGAGAACCAGAAGTGCTCAATAAACAAAGAATGTGAGACAGAGGAATAATCAGCTCCAAGAAAGAACCCCATATCACACTCTTATCACCCAAGACTTAGGATATTATCACAGCAGAGGGTACAGAAAGACTGTAAGAGCCAGAAGTACTGTACATGTACAGAAATATAGTATTTGCTGTAAATGAAAGGGCTACTGCACACATGAAGTCACAATAACTATAAATACATGTATATTAAATTTGAATCTTATGCCCTGGCAACTCTGAAGCATGCATTGGCAGCCCATATATTGTGGTTCAGTTGAACTTGTCCATATCGTGTTTCATAGTCTAAGTTGATGAGAATGACAAATACCTGTATATAGCCTACCCCAAATCAAATCATCCAAAATTCCATAATAGACAGGGAAAGGCTCAAGAACTTCCATCCTAGTTGAAAATCTCTTGAAAACTGATTTGTGCAAGGGATCTATGATAATTTTTTATTAGTCATGTAACCTGTGTAAAGCTATGAAGCATATACAGGTACCAGTACCTAAACTCAGCTGGTTTAATAAATAAAGAAGAGAGGGCAGATGAAGTTTGTAGGGAAACTGGTGGTGGTATAGAGGACGATTTGGAGGAGACTGAATGCAGGGTATATTTGATCTAAATATATATGCATGTATGGATTCTGAAACAATAAAGATGTAATTTTAAAATCTCAATGCTGTCTAAATGACTGACTATCATGATGTGCAGTATTATTTGAAGAAGAAACTCCACAAAAGGTAAAGAACTTCAAGGACTTCAAAATTCAATCATTAAATACTACGAGGTTATTTAAAGTATAATTTGAATTATCCTGGTTTTAATATCACTTTCATTTTCAGTCTTTTTATACTAATTCTATGTCTTTTGATTTTATGATTACAGAATAAAACTGTGTGAACTACTCTAATGAATGAATGAACTAAGGCACTTAATAAATTCTTATATAATCCAATGTCTCATTAATTATTTATTTTACTTCTTTTAATTGCATCTTCGTTAACATTTATATACAGTGGTCCTTGAATTTGAATGAGTTTTAGAACATGTCTAAAAACAGAAGAAATATCCCAACCTCTGTTTAGTATCTGTTAATTGTACACAAGAAACATTTCCACTGAGAGTACTCTTCCAAGGAATTCTCTGTGCTAACACACCTGGGGGATGGATAAATGAGTGGCCTTGCTGCAAACAATGCCTCAGAGGTTTGAGGATATGCATACAGTAGCATACTCACAGACTATGGTTGATACTTCTACTATCAGCTGCTTGGTGTAGGTTCTATGGCACTTGTATCAACAGTAAAAGTGAGTTTTGAAATGTATGATTGAGTATGTACCTGTGGACAACAGTGTCTCTGTTTTCTATAATATGCAAGATTTAAAAGAATCTTTTTTTGCAATTCCACTTCATTGAAAAATTTAAAAATAAGATAAGTGAAATGAAATTTTGTTTTAAAAGTCATGAGATCTCAGGGAAGGTATAAACATCTGTGGCTACTCATGTCTAATATATACATGAATGATGGGCAATATTTCATCTAAGGGAACCTTTTCAAAAATTAGAAATACTTTGTTTAGTAGTTTTAGAAACAACTAGTTTCCTGTTTTATTTTTCTTAGTTTCTTAATCTTAAAATTTTATAAACTTAAGCAAATCATATTTTTGACAAATACTGAATGTTTGAATAAAGTATAAAGTCTGTGCTTGTGTGACTGTATCAGAGAAGTCAGTTTTGAATTAGTAGTCCAAATTTCTGTGATCGATTCTTCACATGTTTTATTTATAGGTTTTTTTCAGACAAAAAATGAATTATGCAGTTTGCTCTTTACCTATATCTGTACTTAATAAGTCTCATGAGTTAAATTAAATTAAATAGCATGTGATGAAAATGAAGTATGATTGAGAGACATTAGAATGAACAGATGAGCAGCTTTTCAAAGATCCCAAAATAAATAAAGTCTAGAAATCATTAAAGTGACTAAATTTTATGAGAAAATATATAAGCAAATATCAAGATAAATTAAGTGACCATGGATCATTCATTCATTAGTCAAGCTAAAACTAAACTTGCTAAAGAAAAATATGAATATTTATATATTACAAAATAAATACAGTATAGTAGAGAGATCCCACACACTTATATTCCATTAGATACATTAATTCTAGGTGAATTTTAGTGTTAAATTACCTTAGAAAAGTTTGAAGAATAGTCATTGGTTGAAAAACTAAAATGTTAATATAAAAATGCTACATGAATAGACAATACACTTCTTATATTGCAATTGATAGTATGTGAAAGCTGCAGTGTTTAGAATTTTTTTTAAACAATGTAAAATTCTTTCATGGGAGATAGATAGGAATGTGTGTGTGCACATGCATGTATGTATGAGTATGCACATAGGGAAGACAGATGCCAACTTCTAGTGTTGTTCTGTAGAAGCCATTGACCTTGCTTTTCAAGATAGGGTCTCTGGCTGACCTGTATCTCACCAATTAGACTATTCTGTTTAGTCAGAGAGTCCCAGGGAATCTGTCTTTTTCTATCACCCCATTACTAAGATTACCACAACACTCATAATTTTTAACATGGATTCTGAAAATTGAACTTGAGTCCTCATCATGCTTGCATGACAAGCACTGACTAAGCTATCTCCCAATGTGATTTATTTCATATCTCATCTTCAATCAGAAAAGCAATTGGTCAAGATTTTTTCCTATAATCAAGTTTTGTTAAGAGAGAACCATGAATGATGTCAACAAAATGAGGTATACAGTTGTCAACCTGATTCATGAAACACCCCTAGGCTACTGATACTGTTATTTTACAGTTCCAGATAATTTTCTTAGATTTTTATCTATAAATAACATTATCAATATCAAAATTTAGTGGCTAAGTGTGTTGAGACACAGATTAAAAAATGAAAATCTTGTATGTATATTGTTCCTGGTGTGAAGAACATTTCATAATCTTCTAAATCTTCCATAAGGTGGGAATATTCAAGTGAAAAGTTCAGATGTTATTGAAATGACAAAATAATTTAATAATTAATCTACTAAAATTGCTAAAACATTAATTTACTAATTATTCTTTAGTTTTATGTTACCAGATCACATTCTTAGGGTGACAAAAGACATTTTTAACTTTCTCCTTTTCATGAAATTATCAAAAGTACTTTGCCAGCATAAAGCTGTTGATAGCTAAAATATGAAATCTTCCTTTATTTATCTATTAGCATGACAGGAATATGAAAAAAAGAAGAGACAGTAATTCCAGCTAATTACTATTGGCTTTGTTTGCTGAAGACTCCAAAATTTTTGCTCTCATTAACTCATTTTGCATCCATCTCCAAATGAAAATTTTCATCCCATATTTAGATAGCTGACCATTCATTATTATAGTCTGCTAATAATTAGAGGCTTAAATATTAAAATAATTAATGTCTTTTCTTTATTGTTTTTATTAAACTATATATTTTTCTCCACTCTCCTTCCTTTCTTCCCACCTCCCCTTTTAACTTCTCCCATGATCCCCATGCTCCGAATTTACTCAGAACATCTTGTCTTTTGCTATTTCTCATGTAGATTAGATCCATGTATGACTCTTTTATGGTCCTCTTTGTTGTCTAGGCTCTCTGGGATTGTGAATTGTAGGCTGATTGTTTCCTAGCTTTATGTCTAAAAGCCATTTATGAGTGAGTATATATTATATTTGTCTTTCTGGGTGTGGGTTCCCTCACTCAATATGTTTTCTAAATCCATCCATTTGTCTGCAAATTTCAAGATGCCATTTTTTTCCATTGTGTAACACTCCATTGTGTAAATGTACCACAACTTATTAATCCATTCTCAGTCAAGGGACATTTAGGTTGTTTCCAAGTTCTAGCTATGACAAATGATGCTGCTGTGAACATAGTTGAGCACATGTCCTGGTGTTATGATTGAGCATCCTTTGGATATATACCCAAAAGTGGTATTGCTATTTCCTAATTTTCTAAGGAATTCCCATACTGAATTCCAAAATAACTGTACAAGTTTGCGCTCCCACAAGCAAAAGTGTTCATAGGTGTGTGGATAGGTATCTGGAGTTTTAATTTGATTCTCCTGACTGTTTTTATGCCAATACCAGGATGTTTTCATTACATCTGTAGCTCTGTAGTGGAGTTTAAAGTCAGGGACTGTGATGCCTCCAGAATTCCTTTATTGTACAAGATCGTCTGGTCTATCCTGGATATTTGTTTTTCCATATGAAGTTGAGTATTGTTCTTTCAAGGTCTGTGAATACTTTTGCTCAGATTTTTATGGGCATTGCATTGAATATTTAGATTGATTTTTGTAAACTTGCTATTTTTACTGTGTACCCAAAAGCATGGGAAATCTTTTGATTTTCTGTTGTTTTCTTCATTTTTCTTCAAATATTTAAAGTTCTTGTGATACACGTCTTCCACTTGTTTGTTTACAGTTACTCTAAGATATTTTATGTTTTGTGAAGCTATTGTGAAGCTCATTTATCATCTGTGTACAGAAGGGCTACTGATATTTTAGTTAATCTTGTATTCTGCTACATTGTTGAAGATGTTTATGAATTATAGAAGTTCCTTGATAGAATTTTTAGGGTCATTTATGTAAACTGTCATATCATCAGCAAATAGTGAGAGTTTGACTTCTTTTCCAATTTGCATCCCTTTGATCTCCTGTTGTTGTCTTATTGCTCTAGCTAGGACCTCAAGAACTACATTGAATACATATGGAGAGGATGTATTCAACCTTTGCCTTTTTCCCGATTTCAGTGGGATCGTTTGAGTTTCTTTCCATTTAGTTGATGTTGGCTGTTGGCTTGCTGTATATTGCCTTTATTATGTTTAGGTATGTTCCCTGAATCTCTGCTCTCTCCAACATCTTTATCATGAAGAGTGGCTGTATTTTGTCAAAGGCCTTTTCAGCATCTAATGAGATGATCGTGTGTGGGTTTTTTTTTTAATTTGTTTATATGATGAATTATATTGACAGATTTTCATTTCTTGAACCCTACCAGCATCTCTGGGATGAAACCTACTTTGTCATGGTGGATGATTTTTCTGATATGTTCTTGGATTTTGATTTCCAATATTTTTGCATCAATGTTCATGAATGAGATTGGTCTGTAATACTCTTTCTTAGTAAAGTCTTTGTGTTGTTTGGGTATCAGGCTAATTGTACTCTTTTAAGAAGAGTTTGGCAATGTTCCTTCTGATTCTCTTGTGTGGAACAATGTGAGGAGTATTGGTATTACTTATTCTTTGAAAACCTTGTAGAATTCTGTGCTGAAACCATCTGGTCCTGTGCTGTTTCTGGTTGGTAGATTTTTAATGACTGTTTCTATTTCTTTAGCAGTTATAGGTCTATTTAGTTTGCTTATCTGGTCTTGATTTAATTTTGGTTAGTGATATTTATCCAGAAAAAAATGTCTTTTTTTTAAGTTTTCCAATTTTGTGGAGTACAGGTGTTTGAAGAATGATCTGATTAAATAATTAATATCTTAAATGACATCGTAAGATATTGAGAATATCAATTTCTAGTTTCAACAGTTCATAGAAAAAATATATTGAGTTTCAAATGTCCTTGGTGTTTAATTGGGTTCCTGATGATTCTTCTGATGCCAGTTAACTACAGTTAAAGATATATTTAGAGTATAATTAATTAGTCAGTAGGAACTATACAAACTCCTTATTTATTAGAGTATAATAACTTGTAATTAGACATTTCATTATGATATTCCATATAGTCTAGTTTGGTTATATTCATCCTCTCTATTACTCCTTCCTCTTTCTTCTCCCTCCTGTAAGACTAGTTCTTTCTTTACTGTCATATGTTCTTTCACTATATTTACATATTAAGAAAATCTTATGGCATTTGTCTCTGTCGTACTGGCTTATTTCATTGATACAAATATTTCTAGATTGACATATTTTCAAGGATATAATTTTATTCTTCTCTGGTCCTGATTAAAAATGTTTATGAATTTTCTATTCTCTTTTATTGGTTTCTCTTTTGCCTTTAAGCAAGTATCATGTGAGTTTTGTCATAAATTTTGACTCTGTAGTTTACAGCAGTTCTGTAGCATCATTATTATTGTTCTTTATACTTAGGAATGCTTTGGATACTCAGATTATTTAGTTTTTCACATGAATTGGGAGATTGCTGTTTCTATTCCTGTGAAGATCATCATTGTAAATTAATGGGCAATGTATTAAATTTGTATGCTGGTTTTGGTGATAAGTCACTTAAATATCAAATTCTGATGATCCCACAAGTATTAAAATTCCTTTTACCCTTTTGCTGTATTCTAAAGTTTCTTTCTTTGCTGATTGAAGTTTCTTTAATGTTTTTAATTTCTAATTCTTGTTGGGAGATGGGATCACTAGAAAAAGTTAACAAGGGATAGTAGCCATATCAACTATCTCTAAGTTTGGTTGAAAGACCATATCTCAATAAGAAAGATGAAAGAATAAACAGGAATGATTCCCTACATGAACCCTTGTCCTCCACCCCCACACAACTGTGCACATACACCCTCACACAATGTCCATGTGTACATATTTGGACATTTATGCACAGAGGATGAGAGAAATAGAAAAATAGAAAACTAATGCTTTTATGTTCAGCTCATATTCTGCATTTTTAATGTAATGCTTTTTTGTATATGAGTTTTCTGGTTGAATCTTTAAGGATTTATAATTATGTGATCCTATTATCCAAAAATTATAATTTCATTGTTTTCTCAAAATAATATTTTATTATTAATAAAAAATAATATTTTTATTACTTTCTCATCTTTACTGATCCAGCCAAGATTTCATCCACAATATTCAAAATGAGGTCAAGTCTTCTCTTATATTCTCATATATCTCATATTATATCTCATATATATCATCTTATATCTCATATTATAGAGAATGCTTTCAGATTTTCCCAGTTGAGTATAATGTTGGTGTAGTATTAAGAGGTGGCGGGGCTGCGTCCCCAACACCCCAGCCGCCTGCCCGGCTAGCTTATGCCCCAAAATAATTACACGGACACTGTATTCTTTTAAACACTGCTTGGCCCATTCTCTTCTAGGCTAATTCTCACATATTAATTTAGCCCATTTCTAATCATCTGTGTATGGCACCCCAAGGTGCGCTTACCAGGAAGATTCTAGCCTATTTCCATCCTGGGTCGGAGCTTCATCCCGGGAGCGGGGCATGGCATCTCTCCCAGGCGTCTGCTCCCGAGAGGAGAGAGCTGTCGAGACTGAGCTCACTTCCTCTTCCTCCCAGAGTCCTGTTCTGCCTACTCCTCCCACCTATCCTCTAACCAATAAAATGGGCCAAGGCAGTTCCTTTATTAGCCAATGACCTTCCTCCATCATTTCCCCTTTTTTGGTTTAAACAAAAAAAAAGGCTTTAACTTTAACATAGCAAAATTACATATAACAAAACAGTTATCAAGTAAAAGTTACAATAATCTTTATCATAACTAAGGAAAACTATAACTAACTATTCTTAACTCCATCAAAGACTCCAGAAAGATACAAAACTACCTAAGCAAACAAGAAAAAAGCAACTTTTAAAACTCTAGAAATGACAGAGACATCTTGCTGCCTGGACAGTCACCCAAAGTTCCTCTGTACTGTTGGGGCATCCACCTTCAGCCTTCAGGCCCATGGTATCCAGCAGACATTTCCATAAAGCAGGAAAATTCAAAGTCAGTTCAGTCACTATCTCTTGTGTCCTGCAGAATGTCTCGCAGACTCTTTCATGAATCAGGAACCCCGAAAGATCATCTCACCTTAGGCAAGTTCAGTAGTCCTCTCTCTGTGGGTTCTCTGTGTCCAGTTTATGTAATCATCCAGACAAGAGCAGTTTCTTGCCCCAATGGCTATCAAACACCATAACGAGCCTCTTCGATGCTCATCTTCCTCTTGAAGTAGATTGGTGCTGCCAGGAGCAGAGTGTCTCATTGTCATGAAAAGTCCTCTGTTATTAAAACATTAAAATGCCATATTCTATAATCTTTGAAAAATATGAAGAATGCCTATCTAAAATATATCTATGCACATCTAGAAAATATTAACTAACATGACTACAAACTTGACTATTATTTATGATTATCCATCAACAACCTATATTTCCTAATTATACATTACATTTTAATAATGAACTACACAATCTCAATACCTTAATCAACATCAGAAATACATATACATATAACAAAATTGACCTTAAATCTCTATCAATAAAGTAAAATTTATACTAATGCAAATTATTCATATCAATATCATATTCCCCTTTAAATGTAAAAGGACGTTTATAAACCATATTTGGGAACATGGGCACAGTTTTTTCTCTCCAAACTGCTTCCTGCTGAATGGGGGCGTCGTTAATTAGGTCTTTCATGGTGTAACCTGTGTGCTAGTTTCATCTCAGTTGGCAGTTGAGCAAAGCAATTTTCTGAAGATGTTCACTGCAACCCTTCAGGAGGGCGTGGTCCATCATACCAAATCGGAATAGAAGAAATGAACAGGGTCTCATCCTCTGTGAAAACAAAATAACAAACTCCTTTCCAAAGTATCATATCCTTAGATCCAAATTCAAAATATCTATGTTGGATTAGTTCAGCAGCATTTATAAATAAATATCTTTTAGCAGCTGTTGCTCCTTCCTCAGCATTCAAATAATTCAAAGAGAGCATAATAGCATACAGTATCAAAATTCTCTGTGTATTTTCCATCTTTGTACAGCTTTGTTTTAACCTCTATTTTGTTTATTTTTACTTTTAACTTTTTGCTTTTTGAGACAGGTTCTCTGTATCTTTGACCTGAAGTAACTCTGTAGACCAGCCTGTCTTTGAACTCTCAGAGATCTGCCTGTCTCTGCCTCCCAGGCATTGGGATTAAAGGCGTGTGCTACCACACCTTGAAGTCACAGAGGTCTATCTCCCTCTGCCTACCAAGTGTTGGGATTAAAGGTGTGTACCACACACAACAACTCTCTTCCTTTTTTTTTTTTTGCTTTAACAACTTTAAATTTTAGTCTGCATATATTTTTAACACACTTCAAATCATTTAGAAATTTTCTCTGTCTTTGAATCTCTCTTTACTGTATATCTCTCTTTTTCTGACCACATGAGTCTTTAATTTACCAAGCAATATCAGTAGGATTAAAGGCGTTGATTTGCCAGCTAGATGTAGCCCATTCCTTAGCTTTCCAGCCTCATGGCTGAGGTACTGGCTGTAGCCAGCAAGCGAGCTTCAGCAGCCTGTGCTTGCAAACCGCACAAACCGCCTGCGTAAAAGAGTCAGAGTTTGCCATGGCAGGACAGCCCAGAAAGCTGGCATTTTTAAACGGCACAGCTTTTTTCCTGCTATGGCTGAGAACCGAAAAGCATGTGTTCACCTTTTCGTCAACACCGTTTAAGTGTTTCGTGGCAGGACCTCTTAAGAGCTGCAGGGTTTTGCAGCTGAAGCTGAGTCAGGAAGCCTCTCAGATGAGGCGCTTGCTTGCTGCTAGCAAGCAGAGCAGACCCGAGAACACAGCGAGTCTAGTTGCCATCAAACAAATCATAGCACTTTACTCCAAATGCTCTATTCAAAAGCTCTGTCTCCCGCAGGAGCCAGACAGAGATCGCAATGGAGGCACAGCCCCAGGAAGTCGCGCTTTAAAATGACACAGCGTTTTTTCTGCTACTGTTGCAGAATCAGGAAATCTCTCTACAGCACACCACCAACAAACAGCAAAAATCTGTGTTAAAGTCTCTCTCCCTTATTTTTAAGCCTTCTCAGGTTTTTTAAGTGGGTTTAGTCCATCACGTCGGGCGCCATATGAAGTATTAAGAGGCGGCGGGGCTGCATCCCCAACACCCCAGCCGCCTGCCCGGCTAGCTTATGCCCGAAATAATTACATGGACACTGTATTCTTTTAAACACTGCTTGGCCCATTCTCTTCTAGGCTAATTCTCACATATTAATTTAGCCCATTTCTAATCATCTGTGTATGGCACCCCAAGGTGCGCTTACCAGGAAGATTCTAGCCTATGTCCATCCTGGGTCGGAGCTTCATCCCGGGAGCGGGGCATGGCATCTCTCCCAGGCGTCTGCTCCCGAGAGGAGAGTTGTCGAGACTGAGCTCACTTCCTCTTCCTCCCAGCGTCCTGTTCTGCCTAGTCCTCCCACCTATCCTCTAACCAATAAAATGGGCCAAGGCAGTTCCTTTATTAGCCAATGACCTTCCTCCATCATGTTTGCTACAGATTTGCCACACTATAGCTTTTATTGAGTAAAGGGAAGGTGCTTATATTCTTCGTGCCCTTTGTACTTTTATTACTAAGAGACATTATGTTTTTGTTTAAGTATTTCCATGCATTTATTGAGATAATTATCTGAGCCCTGCCCTTTATTCTTGCTGATATGTGATATTATAATTATTTATTTATATGTCAAGCCATATTGGATTTCCTACAGTGAATTCTACTTAATCATGATGTTTATATTTTTCCACTTTGCTTTGTTATGAACTGGTTTGAGTATCAGGGTATTGCTAGTTTTATATGATGACTCTTGTACTGCACCTTTTTTTCTCCTTAGTTAAGTACTTTGAAGAACACTGAAAGTGATTAGTCTTAAAATTAATTTTTTCGAGGTTACAGGTTTCGAGGTTCTAATTTCTCCCATGCATGATAACACTTATTTAAATATGTGTTGTCTAATCATCATACTTTGGTATAATTTCTACAATTTCTATTTCTGTTCATCTATATTATATTCCACTATAATTTGATATGAGATTAGTTAAATATTCGCATTCATGAAGACATGCTTTATGTTCTAAAATATGTTTTATTTTACAAAACCATCAATGGCTGTTGAAAAGAATATTTATCCTGTGACTGTTTCAGTAAAACATTCCATGAACTTCTTTTAATTCCTGGTTGATTCAATTCTGATGTGTTCTTACTGGTGTTTTGTTTGTTTGTTTTGTTTTGTCTGGATGGGCAATCTGTTATTGACAATGTATTATTGAAGCCACTTACTGTCATCATGTTAGAATCTGCTAATCTATTTTGGTTAAGTACTCCTTAATGAAATTGGGTATGCCAACAGTTGGTATATATGATCCACTCCCATTGGATTGTTCCACTTATAAATACAGAGTTATCTTTTATAATCACTAATACTGCTTGCTTTTAGGGTTTATTTTCTTGTAATTTCACTTTTATTCTGTTTCCCTTTGCAAATGAGATGTGTTTCTTATATGCAGAAAACAATAGTTTCCTGTATTTCACTCCAGTCTGCTAGCCTTTTAATTGGAGGATTGAGATTATTAACTCCTAGTTAATTCTGAAAGGTATGTACAATTTTCCACCATATTTTCATTTGTGTAAGGTTGGGTTCTTCTCTAATCAGTTTTATTGTTTATATTGGGCAGTATGTATTTTACCACTCCCCTCCCTTCCTCCTCCCCTTCTACCCTCTCCCATGATCCACATGCTTCCAATTTACTCTCTACTGTAATCTTTATATAAGAATTTATTACTTTACTACTGAGATTCATGCTTTTCTGTATACTCACAGTGGTGTTATGTTTGCATGTATGCATGGATATATGGATGGATGGATGTCTGTGAGTAGAATTCTTGAAAGAATATTCTGTAGCACTGGCTTCATATCAGACATTCCTTTAGTGTTCATCATGAATTTTTTAATTTTTGTATTTTAGCTATGAATAATATCTTTTTGGACACAGCAATCCAATTTGGAAAAAATTTTTATTAAGGAATTAAAATAGGTCAATCCATACTGTTTTGGCTTTTAGAGTTTGTGTGATTAAAGCTAGAGTTAATTCTTTGTAAATTTTTTATTGTTTATGCCTATGTGTGTTTTTGTGTGGGGGAGATATATGCTCACAAGTAGAGAAATGGGCATTGGATTTTTTGGAGCTGGAGAAACAGGTAGTTGTGTGTCACTCATTATAGGTACTGGGAATCCAACTTGGGCCTTCTAGAAGAACACTAGCTAATAAGTCATCTCTCCAGATTCCAAGAACAACAAGAAAACTGCTATTCTTTTGAATTTTTCTTTATATGTGACTGGCACTTCTCTCAATTTTCAATAATTGTTCTTTATTCTATATGTTTATTGTTTTAAATTGACATGGCACTTCAAACTGTAGGTAAAAGAAATCAAAGGAGAATGGCAGTAATCAATGAAAGCTACCCAGAAGAATTCATTCTACTGGGCTTTTCTGATCATCCATGGCTGGAACTCCCTCTCTTCATTATTCTTCTGATAACATACCCTACAGCTTTGATTGGGAACATTGCCATAATTCTTGTATCCACCTTAGAACCCCGTCTTCACAGCCCCATGTATTTCTTCCTCACAAATCTCTCCTTTCTGGACATGTGCTACACTACAAGCATTGTGCCTCAGATGCTGTTTAATCTTAGAAGCTCTAGAAAGACCATTAGTTACATTGGATGTGTTGTTCAACTTTATGTCTTTCACATAATGGGAGGCACAGAATGTCTGCTTTTGGCTATTATGTCCTTTGATCGCTATGTGGCTATCTGCAGACCTCTCCACTACACTCTCATCATGAATCAACGAGTTTGCATATTGTTAGTGTCTATTATGTGGTTAACTGGAGTGATCTTTGCTTTTTCAGAGGCTACACTTACATTACAATTGCCACTGTGTGGCATTGATAAACTGGATCACTTACTGTGTGAGATTCCAGTTCTCATAAAGACTGCCTGTGGTGAAAAGGAGGCTAATGAGCTGGCACTTTCCGTGGTATGCATTTTCATACTGGCTGTTCCTCTGTGCTTAATTCTTGCTTCTTATGTTAATATTGGATGTGCAGTACTCAGAATTAAATCTTCTGAAGGAAGGAGAAAGGCTTTTGGGACATGTTCCTCTCATCTTATTGTAGTTTCCTTATTTTATGGTCCAGCCATTAGCATGTACCTTCAGCCTTCTTCATCCATCACAAGGGAACAACCCAAGTTCATGGCTCTCTTTTATGCAGTAATAACTCCTACACTGAATCCCTTCATCTATACCCTAAGGAATAAGGATGTAAAGGGAGCCTTAAAAAAGCTGTTGAGAAGCATTTTTACTTCAAACTGAAAGCTCATTGATATCAAATGAAATAGTTTAATGATTGTAGTAATTTTAGATTGGTTTCTCTAATAATGCTCATATATTCCAAGTTCATAAATCATGTCCTTGCCAGATTTGTTTCATTTCTAGCACTTTCATAATCACATTGTATGTTAAAATTTTATAATCAAGTTGTATAATCATTTTATAATCAAGTTGGATCCTCAAATATGTACCAACTTGGGTACATATTTGTGAAAATACAGAAAGAAAACAGAAGTTCTTTTCCAGTTGATTCACCGTGTTAAGTAATGAGAACAATTAATAAATTATAAATTTGATATGCCTAATTCAATTATTGTAAAGTCATGCTGAATAAAATAGCATCAGTGGTCTTTCAGTCAGTGTCACCTCCTAAACAATTCTTTACTCCTGGACTATGATTCATGTAGTTTCATAATGGCCTTAAGGAGAAATACACTGTGCTTAATCATGACTTTATCAAAACTCAGAGTATGTTCATGCTTTCACAAAAAGCATTGTGAATTTTGCTTATGAGTTGGGATAAGTGTTTGATGTTTAAATAAAAAATTTCTCATGAGATATTAAAAGTGCAAAGAGACTAAAACTATGAGTAAACTTTAAATTCTTCTTTTAAACATAAGTAGTATGAATCTTGAATCAATAAGGAAAAAGGAAGTGACATTAATGTACTAATGAAGTACAGTCTGGAAACACTTCAGAGAATAAACTGGGACATTTATATGTGCCTTTGAAAGTTATCATGAATCAATATAAAAAAATATTTTTTCTAATGTGGAAGCAAGTGAATTACAAAAATAAATAATAAACATATTTTTGATAAAGTATACTTGAGATGAGAATGATATTCAAGATATTTTCCATTACAAATTTGAATTTCTACAATGTATTTGTCAAATTTATAGCCCAAACTTAAAATTTTCAAGTAAAATTTCTCACAATTGATGAAAGAAAATTATTAATTTGATGTTGAAATTTTGTTATTCGATAAGCCATTGTTGAGGGAACATATGTTCACTGTTACATAGAGATGATCAGGAAAAAGAAAGAAAGAGATACAGAGGGAGAAAGGGGAGTGAGTGAGAGAGGAGCACTATAACACTCAAGGCTCATCTCCCAATGACTCACTTTCTCCATCTAGGCTCCAACCTCTAAAAGTTCAACTTCCCAAAACATTAGCATTAACTGTGTCCCAAATATTCAAACATGTGAGTCATAAAGTAGGCATTTTATGTACATGCCATACATAAGCGAATCCTCATTAGACTGAGGTCAGTTTTCTCAGCATAAACTTTACAGTGAAGTAGAGATAGATGAATACAGGATTAGGTGACCAAATGCTGAGAGGAAAAATGTCACAAACTAAAAATGTTATACAAGGGAAATCTATCCTTTAGAAGTGAAAGAGAAATAAAACATTGTTCAGACAAAAACGAAACATAATAGAACAAAAAATAAGGACAACAAAACAAAAAACAGGGATTTCATCACCACCAAATCCCTAAAATTCGCAATAAGAAGTCCTGCATTAGAAACAGAAGGATGATAGCCACCATTATAAAACCACATGACTATACAGAGCTCATTAGAATAAATTCAAAAAATACAACTTATGTTAAATCTTTGTTAACATAATTAAACTTTATTGCAACATAACACTACTTCCAGGTGTAGTGATACAAATCTCGATCCTAATGCTCAACAATCTGGGACAAGAAGGTTGGTGTTTGTCAGGGATCGTGCTAGAAACTCATGGAAAATGATTCACTAATCATCATAAACATGATGGGTGTGTCTTGGAGAGACAGAGGACATCCTATTGTTATTGAGTATAGCTCTGCTTATTGGCCTTGAAGTCACCATATCTCTCATAATCTATGAGTCGTATGAAAACTGTAAGGGGGTTTGTAATCCCCTCACTTGGTAATGTTATTGGTACTTACAATAACAGTGGTTGACTTTTTCATAGCATTGTTGCTGGAGCAGATCAATAATTCAACTACCAACAACAGAAAGAATTTAGAGATGTACATTGTTAGTAAACTTAAACTAAGAATTTTTTCTTAATGGCTTTAATGTAGAAAACAATTTTGAGAAGCAATTTAAAGTTTAGAAAGACACACTTTCAATAGTTGAGTGAGGGACTCACTGAGGTCAAGGAATAAGAAAAAAGGCAACCTGGTTATTACTAGGTGATGTTCCTCCTTTGCTAGAGAAGGTTTGGTGACCAAAGACAATGCTTAAATTTTTGTAGTCTCTTGACTTCCTGATTTCTTGATGTGATTTACTAAAAACATTGATGATGAGTAAGTGTGCACTCTGAAGAATGAAAATGGGAGGCTGGGAGGAGGCAGAATTGTTTTTTCAATAAAAAAAATAGAAAATTAAAAAAAAATAATGATATTTCACAACAGTGAAGAATCCCCTAAGAAATAAAGACCTGATATATTTCAAAAAAAGTATAAACAATTGCTATATATGTGTGTGTGTGTGTGTGTTTATATTTGTGATTCTTTTAAGATTTTTTATAAGATTACCATTTGAGATGAATAATGAAATGATTATTTCTTTGTAACCACGAAATGCAGCCTGACAGTAAAATAAATGGCTAAAAAGAAAACCTTGCTTCCTTGCACTTTGTTAATCTAAACAAGCTGCTTAAACTTAATGCCTTGCTTACTTAATGGTTTGTTAATCAATTAAAAAAGAATCATTGCTTTGTGGTGAAGACATGGTGAAAAAATTAATACAAAAAATGTTTAACCACTTTTGGGCTTCTAAGAAAAACATGTAACTTGTTACATATTCTGATTTCTTCCTGTGTAAAGATTTTAATTTGTTTTTAGAGAATGTGTAACTTATTATTGGTAGGTAATCCTTTCTTGCGTAGAAATTTTTGTCTTAGGAGATATAAAATGGAAGAGAAAAATAAAAGATGTATAAGAAAAAATGTAGGAGGAAAACAACAGGAAAGATACAGCACTGGAAAGAAGAAAGAGAAAAATAAAATGAAGAATTAAGCTTTGGCCCTCAGAGAAAGTTCCCAAGTGCCTCTGTGTGTCTGTCCAATAGTTCATGGACTCCATACCTCCTCAACAGTACCTGACCTGGGCAAAGGCTGCTTTTGAGTAAGCTCATGTCTAAAAACAAAATAAAAACAATCGCATAAAACATACTTAGAAGGTTTGAGAATATTTTATTCCTATAACAATCTGATGTTCATGGCCTGTGAGATTGCTCAGTAATCAAAAGAACTTGCTTATCAAGACTGTGACCTGAGTTCAATCCTTAGAAGACACATAAAGATGAAAAAGAGAAATGACTTCCCATAGTTGTTCTACTTCCCCATACACCATGGCACTGCAACTACCCACAACAGGCACTGGTACCACACACAAACATAATGCACACACAGACAAACACAGTACTTATAATATTTTCATAAGAACTGAAAATCTGATGTTCAAAAAGTAGGTCTCCCATAAGTATAAGTTTCTAACATTAGATAGTTGTTCTAGTTAGTTTTTTGTCATCTTGACACAAGCCGAAGTCACCTAGGGATGGCCTTCAGTTGAGAAAACTTACAGATTGGCCTGTAAGCAAGCCTATGAGATATTTTCTTCATTAATGGTTGATTATGAGATCTCAAACCATTGAGAGCTGTGCCACCTCTAGGCAAGTGATCCTAGTTTATATAACAGAGCAGGCTGGTCAAGGCCTGGGAAGCAGCATTCCTCCATGATCGCTGCTTCAGTTTTTGCCTCCAGGCTCCTGCTTTGTTTGAGTTCCTGCTTTGTCCTCCTTCAGCAATGAATTATAATTGTGACGTGTAAGTCAAGGAAATCTTTTTGTCATCTAGTTGTCCTTGATCATAGTCCTCATCCCAGTATCCGAAACCTAAACAATATAAAACTTTATTGTTAAGTAGATGTAATCTGTAAAACATTTTGAACTGATATTTTGAAGTATTATAGTTGGTTTAAATATATTACTGCTCTATAATTCATATTTTTAGGGAATGTTAATTTGTTATATGGAAGAGAACCTGTACGAAGGGATGAAGAAAATCATTGTCTATTGATGGATGCATAAATTAGCACAAATTATAAAAATCCTATATATATAAGAAACCAGCACTGAATCACCAAAATATATGAAGAAAATACCATCAGACATAAGATACATTGCAAAAACTTACCTTTGGTAAATTAAAAGTTTCAATTTTTCATGGACATTATCTTAAATAACAGAGTTAGGTAAACAGAATGCCTGAAGAACATAATTGAGCTTAGATCTCAGGATTTCACCAAAATAAAATAGATTCAAGAGGGATCAAAATATTTAAATATAAAGCCCATATTCTACAGTAGGAAAAATGAATAGCTCAATGAAAACAATAAAACAAAACAGAGTACACAGACAAGGAAATGACTGTTTTTTAAGCAGTGAGAAACAGAAATTTTTTATTTTTTTTATTGAAAGAAAAAAAAAGAAATTCCCGCCTCCTCCCAGCCTCCCATTCCCCCCCTCCTCCTCCCTCTCCAGTCCAAAGAGCAGTCAGGGTTCCCTGCCCTGTGGAAAGTCCAAGGTCCTCCCTCTCCGTCCATTTCTAGGAAGGTGAACATCCAAACTGGCTAGGCTCCCACAAAGCCAGAACATGAAGTAGGATCAAAACCCAGTGCCATTGTCTTTGGCTTCTCATCAGCCCTCACTGTCCGCCATGTTCAAAGAGTCCGGTTTTATCTCATGCTTTTTCAGACATAGTCCAGCTGGCCTTGGTGAGCTCCCAATAGATCAGCTCCACTGTCTCAGTGGGTGGGTGCACCCCTCGCTGTCCTGACTTCCTTGCTCATGTTCTCCCTCCTTCTGCTCCTCATTGGGACCTTGGAAGCTCAGTCCAGTGCTCCAGTGTGGGTCTCTGTCTCTATCTCCATCCATTGCCCGATGAAGGTTCTATGGTGATATGCAAGATATTCGTCAGTATTGCTATAGGATAGGGTCATTTCAGGTTCCCTATCCTCAGCTGCCCAAGGAGCTAACTGGGAAACAGAAAATTTGTTAAAGCTAACTACACCTTCTTATATGGGTGTAACATATAGTATCCCAAAACAGTTATGATAGTAACACTGAAGATGGCTGTTTTCAGATAATAAAATAGTCAAACATGTTGTTAGAATTACCAAAATGTGACAGAATGTGTGCTTACCAAAGTAGTGCGTGTCATTAGAAAAATGACCTAGAGAGACTTTTATAATAAGGGTGCCACAAACCTTCCACTTATAAAAAACTATCTCCAAAGTGCAATAAAGAGAAATAAGAAGGGAAAAAAAAGACCATACTCTAAAATTGCCAGAAACAAATGGGGAGAACATTGTATGGCAGTAGTCTGGACAAGAATTGCCTGTCTAAGAATGCAAATGTATAGGTAACAAAAGGGTAAAGTTAGTCAAACATGATTCTTTCAATGTGAAAAGTTTCTCTAAAACAAAGGAAATAATAAGTGAACAGATAATCTATAGTAAAGAAGATTGGAATCAACAGTATAGCATTAATTTATAAAATTATTATTACCTAGGAAAAATAGTGTTAATATTACTTTAAGTTGATTATAGTTGGAAAGAATTGTATCATATTGCTCAAAATATACCAAAGAGATTTTGAATGTACTCATTATGATGGGGTGATAATTATTTGGGATGAGGATAGCTTAAGTAGTCTCAACTACTGTCCAACCTGTAGTATATAAATAAACCAAAACATGGCACCGTATCCCTGATTAGTTACTTTTCTTTGCAGTCATAAAACACCACAACAAAAGGCACCTTACAGAAGGAATAATTTGTTTGGCTGTTAGTCTGCAATAGTATGGAAGGCATGGAAGCAGCAACAGGAAGCTGAGAGATCACATCTTAAATGTACAAAGAAGCAGAAAAAGTAAATTGAATGCGTGAAAGGTTATAAAGTGTCAAAGTCCACCACCAGTGATGTATTTCTTTTAGTCAAGGCTCTATGGTTCGAAAGTTCTATAACCTCCCAAAACAGAGTCACCAACTTGGGAACCAAGTGTTCAAACACATGAATCCATGGGAATATTTTTTTATTCAAACTACCACAATCCCCAAAATATGAGAAATTACTAATTTTCAATTACAAAATAAATACTTGCATACATTCTCTTATCAATATATGAATGGTATATAGAAATGCCCTTGAAAATGAAAGATTTCCTCCTAGATTGAGGCTTCTTAAGTTTTAGAAATTAAAAAACTTGAAAATCTCAGGAAGTCCATAAAGTTAACACAATTCACAAGGTCCCTCCCAAAGGTTATAGAAGCAACATTGCTATTGAGAAGAAACTTGCAGATGATACTATCTGTTTGGAGTAGACTCTCAGACCTGTGGGGCTGCCCGAAAGTCATGTACTTAGCATCCATTCCTTGGTAGTCTTTTTAGTGCTACAAATCCTGTTGAACCACCCATGCTTCTGTAAGTAACTGCAATAAACTCACTGATCCTCTAAGTTAGACTTTGGTGGAATCTTTTCTTTGGTCATCAGTGCCTATCTGGGTGAAGAGACATTTGTGCAAATCACCAAAGGAAAATTCTTACAGAATGATTTAAACATAAAATGTATGTAGTGAATTAGGAAATTTAATGAGTTTATTTTATACCACATATAATAATAGAAGAGACTTGCTTACCACCCAGCTAAGGAGATAATTAAGTGTACATAAGAAGCAAATCCACAAAGAACTCTGTCCCTAGGAACATTTTCTGCTAATTCAACAAGGATAAAGCTACATAAATGATCTGCTTAAGAACCATCCCAGGAGTTTTGGAAGCAGTATACAAATATCACATATGGATCATTCCATGTATTTTCTACCATTGTCTGCCTAACACAGCATTTCCTTTTTGTCATAGTTCATCAATCACTTGCTTAGTCCATCAATTACCTGAAATTGTTAAACCCTGTATTCTTCTGTTAACTAAAGTTTCTTAATCTGTACCTGAAAATAAAAGAACTCTGAATTCCTTTATATTTCCTTCTTGTTGAAGATTATCAAAACAAGGTAGTCAAAAGACACATTTCCATGGGTCATGCATTTCAGGAAAGAATGGAATGTATGTAGCATTTAATGCACTTGGTAATTAATAGCATTTAATAGCCTTTCATTTCAGGAAATCTTCTCTGGAACTTGGAAATCCTGATTCATTGACTCTGAGAACAAGTAGATCTTTTCATAAGTAATATCTCTTTTATTTACCTCTTACTTGAAACACCAATAAAAGTATTACATTTCATGAACTACTATATATGAAATATTAAATGACAGAATTATGTCACATATAAACATTTTATATAATAATTTCATTAATATTAGCACACAAAATATAGATTATTTTGAGATATTTTCCTTTGCATAAATGATTAAAAATCTGTGGCCAAGTTTTTCATGACTTGTTGACATATTTTATCTATGTGTTTCAGTCTTAGATAAAATAACCAGTACTACTTTTTTGATCTTTCCCTACATGGCGTATGTATAATATATATGTATATAGATTATTTACATATAGTGTGTGTGTGTGTGTCTTTGTGTGCGTGTGCATTAAGGAGATATCTAATAGAGTTTGAGCCACCCTAAGGTGATTTAGAAATTTCTAGATAAGAAATTTCTGTGTATTAAAATAGCAATCAAATTTATCAGAAGCCAAAGATACAAAGGTTATATAATCTAAGTATGAAAGTACGGAAATACTATGAGATAATGTGTAAAATTAAGGGAGTGGGGATAAGATTATAGAACTTGTGTATATTTTAGGGCAAGTGAAACAAACCACACAGCACTGACTCTCATTAGGCTCTGATAGATCAGATCAAGCCACACACACAAATTCAGTGTAAATGTCACATATCAAACTGTACCTTTATAAGACAGAGAGATGCAACACAGTTAAAAATGTCACTAAAAAACAAGAATTCTGTCTGGACAATCTTGGAAAAAGGAAATGTATGTTATTTGAGGTGGAAAAATTGTAAAAGTCCTCCCACAATTAATAGTTACAAGAAGAGAAATATGCTGGGATAAACTAATGCTGACTAATCACCTGTTTTCTCAGTTGTCCACCTTGGAGAACTCACAGCCCTGTTTCTACATGGCAGAAACTTTCTTCATGTATTGTAGAATGAAGCCGGACTTGATTCTAGCATTGAAAATAAAGTTACTGGATGTATAATTAAATATGCTAGTTTTGTCTTTTGACATAGGTTATAACCATTCACAAATTAACCTACAAATAATATGTCGACAATAAGAAACCTTAAAATAATTAAAAAATACTGCATCAATTATTGTCTTTAAAGACAGATACAGATACTTATAAAAAACTTAGAGTATTAAATATAAATTGGCCTTTTAAATATTGAGGTGTTGCTAGTGTATAAGAATACAAAATGTGATTAATAACATTGTTAAATAAATGGACAAAATTGTCTTATAGTTATAAAATTGTATGGGTAGATAGAAATATTTAAATGTATAATTTTATAGTCTAAGTTATTTCATAATTTTTTATATAAAACATCTCTTATTTTCTCAAAATATTATATTACTCAGGTACTGAATATTGTGGTTTTGTATGTATGTGTCTTTTATCTGAAAAGAGAGTGTATATATATATTTCAATAAAGTAAAGTTACTTGCAAGTCTTAGTCTCTGAGCTAGATTTTTCTCCTGGCAGTCATAAAATACTTCATATTCATAAATGTAACTATAGTTATAGATAGTATGTCTTTTTTAAGTGTATAAATGCATTTTAAGACAGGGTAATACACATAATAAAAAATGCCAAAGGTGAATGAATTAGCTAAAATTAAATAAGGTTTTCAATTATTTCAAAGTCTAAGTATTACACAAGAAAAATTGCAGTGTTAAAACCAATATAATTTTTGTTTAATGTCAATGAATTGTGTTGTTGAATAATGAAGTTACATTTTGGGGTAGCAAGATGGCTCAGATAGTAAAAGCCCTTGCTGCCCAAGACTGACTGCCTGAGTTTGATCCTTAGAACTCAGGGTAGAAAGTCGAAACTCACTCCCAGAAGTTGTCCCTCTGACCACACAACTCATATGCATACTGTGCCACTCAGATACCCATACTTGTTTAACTCATTCACACACACACAACAATAATACATAAAACATTTACAAAGAATTTACATTTATAAGTTCTATATTGTTTAACACCACTCTTCTTGCTCCTGGCAGAAATAATTATTTTGATGATTTTGCAATTGATGAAATCATCTTAATGTTGTTTTATTTTTATCCTATTATTTATAACCAATTTGACTATTTAAACAATGCCCACAGCACTTATTTGAAAAGGAGGCATGTCAGTCCTCAGACTCATGAAACCTCTATTCTGTAACATGCTGGGGATAATATTTTTTTAAAAGGCCTGATTGATTTTGATGTCAGCTAGAGTTAGAAAAGCGATTTTTGTGAATCTTCAATGGATGCAAACTTCTCTTTTTGCTTAATTGTAATGAGAATTCAGTGTTTTATCCTTATACAGATGAAGAAATTCAGTATCCAGAGATAAATCTTGTTTAAAGTAGCTTATTTTGTTATTTAGTGTCCTAAAAGGAAATGGATTACCTGGTCAAGACTCTTTATCTTCTTTACCCCTACCAAAGCCATAACAATCTGTTTGTTTATTTTCTTTTTCACCAGAAAAATACAAGATAGAAAAGAATGTGTTATCATTTGTCATTTCTCAAATCTCTCTCTTTTTCTCTCCCTCTCCTTCTCTCTATTGCTTTGTTATTACAGGTGAAACAGATTAAAGACAATGATAGTCATTAATACAACCCACCCTGAAGAGTTTATTCTCCTTGGCTTTGCCAACCATCCTTGGCTGGAGCTCCCTATCTTCATTATTCTTCTGGTAACATATCCCCTAGCCATGTTTGGGAATGTTGCCATCATTCTGGTGTCCACCTTAGAACCCCGTCTTCACAGCCCCATGTATTTCTTCCTCACAAATCTCTCCTTTCTGGACATGTGCTACACCACAAGCATTGTGCCTCAGATGCTGTTCAACCTGGGAAGCTCCAGAAAGACCATAAGCTATGTGGGGTGTGCAATTCAACTTTATTTATTTAGTGCAATGGGGGGCACAGAGTGTCTTCTTCTGGCTATTATGTCTTTTGATCGCTACGTGGCTATCTGCAGACCCCTGCACTACTC
Organism: Microtus oregoni; assembly: GCF_018167655.1. Lineage (NCBI taxonomy): Eukaryota > Metazoa > Chordata > Mammalia > Rodentia > Cricetidae > Microtus > Microtus oregoni. Next base: position 29,635,014 of record NW_024543089.1, read on the forward strand.
CCTGATCATGAATCATCGTGCATGCACTCTGTTAGTGTGCGTCATGTGGCTCTGTGGAATTGCCTATGCAATCTCAGAAGCCACACTTACGTTACAGTTGCCACTTTGTGGCATCAATACACTGGATCACTTATTATGTGAGATTCCAGTTCTGATAAAGACTGCTTGTGGTGAAAAAGAGACAAATGAGTTGGCACTTTCTGTGGCATGTATTTTTATACTAGCTGTTCCTTTATGCTTAATACTTGCTTCCTATATTAGTATCGGACGTGCTATACTTAGGATTAAGTCTTCTGAGGGAAGGACAAAGGCCTTTGGTACATGTTCCTCTCATCTTATAGTAGTTTCCTTATTTTATGGCCCAGGAATAAGTATGTACCTTCAGCCTCCCTCCTCTATCTCAAGGGACCAACCTAAGTTCATGGCTCTCTTCTATGGTGTGGTGACTCCTACACTCAACCCATTCATTTACACTTTGAGGAATAAGGATGTAAAGGGTGCATTAGGCAATTTGGCAAGAAGGATTTCATGTTCCAGGTGATAGTATAACAAATAAAATTATTTCACAGTTAAAATGTGTTTTCCTGGCTGAATTTTTTTAAAAACTTAATAGTATTTTATCATTTATTCTTTGAAAACTTTGTACATACATTCAATGTATTTTTATCTTATTTATACCCCAGCACCTCACTTCAAATTCCCCCAAGATCTCTCAACCTCTTTCCTTCCTGACTTTGCATCTTACTAGTAACAGCCTCCTGAGTCCAATTAATGCTGACCAATTAGTGCATGGGTGTGGAGCTATCTCCTGGGTCATGGGCAGCCTACCAGTGGCCAGACCCCTAAGAAAAGCGATGCTTTATCCTCTAAGAAGTCATCAACTGACAATTCCAATATCATATTACATGTTTTCCTAATGAAATATCCCATATTCTTACAGCCATGTTAAAATATAATGTGTTTGGGAATGTTAACTTGGAATCTTTTCAAATGTATGAAAATAGTTCTTGTGTCTTGCTTGTACTGAATTAACAAATATTTAACAGCTTAGAATGCACACTAAAATTACAAACTGGTTAATGCATTTATAACAACATGATAATCATTTATTGGTACACATCTCATTAATATCACTTGAGGAATTTTCATCATTCTCAGGAAGGTTGGCCCAAGTGTGTGAACATCCTATGTACCCTGTGCATTCTTGGCAAAAGTAGTATATTATGATCATAAAACCACAAGATATATAAGGAGCCAGGGTGTCTAAGCTACCTCAAAGATGTCTGGCAGAACCATGACTTCTTCACTGGTAGCTGACCATTATAAATGGTATAATAATGGGAAAGGTCAGAGAAGTAAAAGGAACTGAACCTCCCTCAAATTCAGTTCTAAGTACTGGAAAGTTTGACACATTCTCAGGATTGTAAGCTCTTTTTTCCTTCAATACAAAAAGAAAATGTCTAGGCATGAACACAGCAAATATATTCTCACAGATGTGAACATATTTCAAGGCTATACAAATATTAGGGAGAAGAGAAACGAGGCAACTGTAAACACTTTCACTATGTAGGTAGAGGCATGAGAGAGGCATTACCCACTTACTCTCATTGCTCTGGGTTGAGTGAGCAATTATAGCTTTAAGGCCACAAGAAGTCCTTGCCTCTCTTCTGTTAGCATATTACTCAACATCATGTACAAAGAATGCTTCAGGAGCATGGAAATGCCCTAGCATATCATAACCAAGATGCTGTGAGATACTTGACCTAGACCACCTATACCTAACTAACATTTTGGTATTTGGAAAAGTCATAGTTAACTTCAGTTGTTAATTTGTGCTGTGTAGCAAAAAAATCCTGGGAAGATGTAACACACATGTCTATTCACTCCACATAGGGAACCCACAACAGACCAAAGCATGGATAAAACCAAAGACCAATTTGATGAACCAAAAGGTTTTATTGGGGTTGCTTATAGGAATATGATTCATGTGTAACTTATAGGAATAGAAATGACTCAAAGCTGAATTACCAAAGCCCATCATGGCATGGGTGACAGCTCACCAAAGCTAGGGCTATGGAACACACTGCAAAGCCTGCACATAGCTCAATATATTGGAGTGTTTACTTCCTAAGTTTACTCACTAAACTTTAACTACTTAACTCATCTTCAGCCCCACAACCAGAATTAAAACTACTTTCAACAAATTCAGTCCAAGAAAAACTTAAAAATTAGGCTAAGAAATGCTGTGGGGCAATGGTCTTGTACCCTGTACAGATTTGTCACTTGTATTGGTTTAATTAAATGTTGATTGGCCAGTAGCCAGACAGGTGGGGTGACGAGAATAGAAGAATTCTAGGAAGAGGAAAGGCTCAGTCTTCAGGGAAGGGGAGCAGGGGGAGCAGGGAAGGGGCATGTGAGCACAGCATCCACAAACCATGGGCATATGGGGCTTGTTTCTTTCACACTGGCAAAAATTTTTTAGGTGTTAAGAGACCTAAGGTGTAAGATAGCCCCAATTTTAAAAAGATTTTGTAAAAGGCAGCCCAAGGGCATTTGGAGATCAGTTCTTGAACTGTGAGCATGTCTTGCTTTTAAGTCTATGCCAGGACTCGGGATTCAAAACCTAGTGCAGTGTATCCACTGTGATAGAGTTTGGGTAAAAAAAAAAGAGAGGTGTGAGAAATTCCTTGAAAGGATATGTCTTGATGAAGGAACCCCACAGAGACAAGGCAGGCCCTTGTCCCCCAGAATAAGGCAGATTCTTGTCAAGTCAGGTCGGGTGCCTGGCATGGCCATGGCTTCAACAGGATGGCCTGAATGAATCATATGAGGCTCTGGGCCTCTAAGGCCATGACGTGGAACACAGAACTTACCCAGAGGAAGCCTATCTTAGCTGGTAGAGAGCAGGTGCAGGGGAGAAAGGTGTTTTCCAACACATGGCCCTGTGCCAGTGGGAAAAACAGCCCCCTTGGTAAAACCTCCAGATGAAACGTTTTGTGCCCCAATAAACCTCTGTGCTGACACAATAATCCAAATCAAACCAAATTTGAAAAAGTCCATGTTTAATGAATAGCAGTGCTCCCGGGTGAAAATGGGAAGGAAGACCGAAAACTGTATGTTTGTTCTCTGGGTTGCAGTTTAAATTCCCTGTAGTAGTGGTCTTAAGCATCTCTGAGGAGGGGTCATCATTTGGTAGGCTTTCTTGGGGGTAGAGTCTGTGCTGAAGCAACTCTCAGGAGAGGGGTTTGAGATGCTAACTTTCTACCCAAACAGAAAGTGGTGTGATAGATATCATGTGATTATCAATTTATGGAAATAAATGTTAAATAAGAAGAGGGAGTAGAGAGATGGCCCAGCAATTAAGAACACTGGGTGTTGTTACAGAGCCCCAGGTTTCAATCCCAGAACCTATATGGTAACTAACCATTTGCTGTAACTCCAGTCCCAGGCATCTCCTTCCATCTTCTGGCCTCTGTAAGTACTGTTCACAGGCACATACAATCAAAATGCGCATATAACTACATTTTTACAAAAAGTTAGAAAAAGGAAAAAAATGGAATTCTCTACAGTGATGTCACAACCCTGAGACAGACAGAAGCCAGGGATAGTTTAAAGTGAACTCCTTCTGATCTTGCATGGAAACATCTGTGGTCTTCTGCTGAGCTAGCCAGCTCAGAGGTGAAAGCAGCTATGTTCTGAGGTTAAAAGAGTTCATCATAATCGTCCATCTAAGAGCAGAGTACACAGTGCTGTTAAATGACCTTTCCTTGAAGTTTTCTGAATTTTGTTCTCTGTCTTTTGTATCTGTGAGAACTGTGGTATTGATGCAGTTATCTTTTAGATCAAACATCAAGATTGACAGATCACATAGGCTCCTGAGAAATCTACTTTCACTGTGTCATTTACCTGACTTTCAGCTAAGACCTTGTTGTTGTCATTTTAAAAATTGGCTCAAAAGAAGAGCTCACATCGAGGGGTTTTTATTAGGGGGAAGGGAGTGTGAAAAAAGTGGGGGATGGGTAGACCAGCCTCTGGAGACAGAAGAGAGGTGGGGGGACAGAGACAGGCAGAGGAGAGGAGAGGAGAGGAGAGGAGAGGAGAGGAGAGGAGAGGAGAGAGAGAGAGAATCAAATGTGTGCAGGAGGTGCTCTTAGTGGCTGTAGCTGAGGACATATCCTGTCAGGAATTCAAGGACAGGCCAGTACAGATGCCTGAATACTAATACTTGTGGTACAAGATGAACATGCCAGAGGCTTTTCTTTCCATCTTTTTTATAATTTATATGTTTCTGCATGACTTTGAAGTAAGAATGCCGCTAAATGTCTCCGCTTTTACATTGTGATCATGTTCAGAAATGGGTTTGTTAACTGAGTCTGCTTAGGAATGGGCTGAAATCTACATGAATGTGTACAGACTCCCTAAGTAAAATCCACATGCTTTCTTTGTTCAGGTAAAGCTTTGTTTTGGAAATAATTCCCATGCTTTCCCTGTTTCCTGCGCTAAGAATTTTTCTCATTTCTTCTGTCTTGACTGATGTGATGGCTAATCTTGGAAGTCAAACTGGCTACAAGTGGCAACCAGCTAGTCACCTTGTGTCAAGGAGAAGGAAGATAGGAGGGTCTGTATTGGAGCCAGGGACAAGTGCTATGGAAATGCATCTCTGCTGATTCAGAAAAGGTTTTTCAGATGAAAGGCAGGGTCAGGAACCATTGTGCTGTGTCTTTAAGCACAGTATAACCTTATGGGAGGTGTTCTTGTCACTCAGGCCTCAATAGCCAATCATATCTTCCAGGTGACCTGACAGTCAAGAAGTTGTGCTGGGTCTTTCAGGGCCCAGTTTCAGGCTTTGAAGAGAAGCTGGCACACCTGGTTTTGCGTGCTGTGCTATGAGTGTTGCTGCAGGCAGCTGAGCAGGTAGCATGTAAAAGCTGGAAAACCATGACATGGTGAGCTTGGGGCTCTCCCCAGACTGGGAGGAGGGGTTAGTTGAGCTACGAGAGCCAGTGTGGTTCATCTTCCTCTGGGTGTGTGGTAGCGAGTGAGCAGATGCAGAGTTCAGTATATTCTTGCCTGGTCCTGCATCATCCAGCGTGCTTCAGTTGGTCTTTAATGCTCCAGCATGATCTGAGTGCATGTTCTTTGTATCTCCTGGGCCGACAAGCAGTCTCTGAGTAACTTCACTCTCCTGACTGCGTCTGTGCAGAGCACTGGGAGCAGGACTGTGCTTTGAAATATCCTTTTTGAAATCAGCATGAAATGCCGGCTTGTATCGTCACTATGTAACACAGATTTGCCAAGGTCTGAGAGCTCTGGTCCCTCTAGTATCTTCCAGAAGTTTTGCACTTTGAACATTTAACATTTAGGTTTAGTATCCATCTGTAGTTAATTCTGTGGAGCTTGTAAACAGTAGTTCCTGTATAGAGTAGCACTCCACTGCTACTGTGATGTAGAAGACTAGGATTGATGGTATAACTTCTTAGAAAATATTAAGTCACAAAGTAGAATTTAGGTAAGGGAGAGTTGCATCCCAAATCCTCCAAAGGTAAATGGTATGCTAACTGCACATGTTAGAGATTAGTATAAGATATAAATGTTTGTTCCCTAGGATTAACCAGCTGCATTCCCAAAACAAAGACGACAACCATGTTTTACAAACAGCAGAAACACCCATCCCTCCATTAAAAAAAAACATCCTTTTAATGCTGCTCAAGATACCATGCCAGTGTCACAACCCCATTAAGTCCTGTTGTGCCTTAAAGGTATAGTTAGGGCGTGGCTAGAGGTGGGGCATCGCTAGGGGTGGGCGGCACCGGGGGGTGGGGTGTCTCCATGGCCGGGGAGGAGCCAGGGTGACCCAGCACTCGGGGTCAATGGGGTACTCCGGGTGGCTGGGGACCCGCAGGGCATGTCCGGGCCTGTGGACCCCGGGACTACGTCTCCCACGATTCCCGGCGGCGGCCATTTTGCCTGTAGTCCGGGATCGGTCCGGGAGGACTCCATCTCCCATGATTCCCGGCCTGGAAGCACGGCCTCCTTCCATCCTTCCTTCCTGCCCGGGAAATACGGACAGGCCGCTCCTGCCAGGCTTGTAGCTGGCTCCCAGGGCGCGGGTGAAGCAGAAAAAAGGAGCAAAAAGAAAGAAAAACCGCAGCTCCCCCCCACCCCCCGCCGGAGCCGCGATCTCCGCGGGGGAATCCGAGGTGCCGGTTAGGAGCTGGGAGAGGGGGAGGGGGCGGAGCCGACGGCGTGGGGAGGGCAGGCCGGCGGGGGAGGGGAGCGAGGAGGGTGGGTGGAGGAGGGAGTTGCAAGCCGCAGCGGCAGCGGGAGCAGAGGGAGCAGGAGCAGCCAGCGCCGGCAGGTCCATCCAGACAGACAGATGTCCATGGGGGGTCTCTCCCTGTCTCCCTGTCTTCCTGTCAGTAACCCAGGTCATACAGAGAGAGGCCTCAGGTACCAGCTGACTGTGCCCTGGGGGGGCAGAGCTCACATCCAGACGCACACCGAGCCCCCCCCCCCCCCCCCCCCCCCCCCCCCCCCCCCCCCCCCCGCCCCTGCGCGCGGACACAGAACACTCAGGAGGCCCCCAGACTCTGCACAGACGAGCTCTGCCTCTGCTTCCATCAGTTGCTGGATGAATGTTCTTTGGTGATATTTAAGTTATTCATCATTCTGACTACAAGACAAGGCCAGCTCAGGTCCCCTCTCCTCTATTGCTTAGGGTCTTATCTGGGGTCATCCTTGTGGATTCCTAGGAATTTACTGGAGTCATGTTTCTTGGTAACCCCATAATGGCTCCCTCAATCAAGATATCTCTTTCCTTGCTCTCATCTTTGACCTTCCTCCATCTCAATGATCCCATTTCCTCAAATTCTCCCCACCCCTCCCCTTTCCCCCTTCTCTTCTCCTACCTTTCTTTTTCCTCATTCCCTGTGTTTCCATTTTCTGTCAGCTGATCTTGTATATTTTGAATTTCCAAGTGGATCTATATGTTTTTCTTAGGGTTCACTTTGTTACTTAGCTTCTAGGATCATGAACTATAGGGTCAACCTTTGTTTATAGCTAATATCCACTTATGAGTGAGTACACAATACCACATTCATCTTTTTGGGTCTGAGTTACCTCACTCAGGACGGTGTTTTCTAGTACCATCCATTTGCATGCCGAATTTAACATATCTTTGATTTTTACCACTGAGTAGAAAATTTTCCACATTTTCTTTGCAAAAGCCCAAGGATCAAATGCCAAAGAGCAGTGCATTGGGTGCACTTAAGTAGGTTGGCACCATCTGTGCTCTGTATCCACTCTTCTATGGTGGTTCAGACTCCTCCAGGTCTTCCACTATTTACTTTTCTGGTGCCTCATGTAACTGTCAGTGACAGCGTCCTACAGCTCCCATTTTGCAGTCTCCATAGGAATGTGTAAAGCTCTTTAGTCTCCATCCCATCAATCCCCAATACTTGTCTGCCTGGCAAAAATAAGGATATTCTAGGATACATTTAAATTTCTCCCTTTTGCTAACAACTACTGAACTAATAGACACTATGAAATTTGAGTTTCCCTGGAAATTTCACTGATGAAAAAGACTGACTCTTTCAGGTGAGACCATGTCTACTGATGAAACATTTACTCCTTATCTTACCACCTTACAGGAGGGACAGGAGGGTTTCAGAGATGGGAATGCTTTCATTATATGACTTAGTTATATTAACTTAGTTTTGTATATCCCTTGTCTTCTACCTAAACCTGTTAGGACCCCAAGGATAAATTAATCACCTTTTATCTTCATCACCGTTTCAAATTAGTCTCACCCTAAAATATCATATTTATTACTTTTATTAATAATTTGTTCTTTTTTATTTTCTATATTTTTTAATCTTAAGTAATAGCCTCATTATGAATCTCTGGCTGTTTTGGTATTAGTGTATAGACTAGGATCTTGTAGAAAATAGAGCGATTTGGCCACCTTATCTCCAGTGTACCTGAATTATAATTTGGCATATCACAGACAACTAAATTAATACATTTTTGTTGTTCAAGACAGAGTTTCTTTGTGTATCTTTGGCTGTCATGGAACTAGCTTTGTAGACCATGCTGACCTTGAGTTTATAGAGACCTACCTTTCTCACAATAATTGGCTTAGAATTGCTTTGAACACCTAGTCCTGCTTCTTTTGCTCAGTGCTGGAAAGAAAGTCCTGCAACTGCTGCAAGGCTGGGTCTTAAGTGGTCAGTGAGAAGGAAAATAGATGAGTGTCCTCCAACTAATCTGTAATTTATTGTGAACTTGCAAATCAAGAGGGACTCATGTAAGAATTGAGTTCACTGACAAACTGTAAATCAGGTATAGTTCCAGCACACAGAGGTATGGGCAAGAAGGAGCATGAAAGCTTCCCCCCTTTGACCATATCTCACATAAGAAGTAGGTAGTGAGTCAATCAATTTTACATGTTTGCTAAATGTTCTGACTGACCATTTCTTGCATCCACAGATTAAGGAATCAAGAACCAGAATAAAGAACCTAATTTATGAAACCAAATTACAGTAGTTTAACTCCTCTGACAAAAATATAACTGTATAAAATTGTAATCCCCTGCCTAAAAGAACTGTTATTTTACATATTTAAGATGTACAGCCAGAGATAAAAATGTGTTGCTAATCCTGTTGTCCTCTAATATAAATCACTAAACTTTGGAGCACATGACCATAAACCTGTTTCACCTTTTTAGATGAATTTTTGTGGATTATAATTACATCATTTACATCATCACTTTCTTGCCTCTAAGAGTTTCCAGAAATGAGAAAAATCATGAATTTTGCTTTTTCAAGAGTTGCAGTTTGAATGTGACCTAGTGTTGTCTTCAGAATATCTGAGTTATGAGGGAAAGGATTGATTACACTGGTCAGTGACTCTAATGGAACACACACACACAAGGGACACCATATTTTGGAAAAGAACAGGAAGTGTTATTCTTGTAATATCTACACACAGTCTACACACAGGGGCATGCTTTTGGTGTGCATTGTGAAGATAGATTGGAAAACTGATGATATGGTTGCTAGAATTTCTGAATATTGCATTCCACTTTCAAGTTTGTCTTATAAATGTCTCACATATTTTAAAAGGTGGTATAACTATGGTGATGTTGATTGTCTTTTGGCAATACATGATTAGAATGCTTCTAACTTTCTGCTCTCACCAGCCACAATGATATGATTCAGTGATGTTTAGTTCTAGGGGACAAAAGGAGCACCATAGTTTCTCAGGTGTTCATGGTATTGGTCATGTAGATAGGGTAGAATCTATATCTTGTGATATAATCCTTGTGACATGAATCAGTTATTAAATTATTTTTCATAAATATTTTTTCATAACCTCATTGATCACTCTGAGTGTTTCCACTATGAATGTAGCTTTGTAATCATCTTTTCTGTTATAAATTTTTGGAAATTTTCATTAAATTTTATTCATTTTATGTTGCAAATTTACTATACACAGCATAATGTTCCCAAGAATTAATTATTTGCCCATTTCTTCCACTTCTGCCCAGACAACTGAACAAACAGCATGTAATCTGCCAGACTGAAAAAAGTACTGAGCCATGTGTCTAACATGGATAACAATAATTGGTTAATATAAGCTACAAAAGTTAACAGGAAGCCTGAGCTAATAGTACAATCAATTTTATAACTTATGGAGAGCTCTGTGATTTTTATTTTGGGGCTTTCCGGCTGTGGGGTATCGGGAGGGACAGAAACCCCAACGAGCAGGCCGTTCATTGTTACAGTGGGGTGTCCATTGCAAAAATAATAAAAGGATTTGTGTGTGGAGCTTGGCTTCTCCCTTCAGACCAGAAGAATAGAAACAGTGTCCTCTGTACACTGCAGGGGTAAACACACTGGACAATGGCTAGATCTTAGACTGAAGTTTAAGGGCATGGGCTGCAGGGGTTTCCATAACAAGTACCTGATGGGGCACAGTGTGTGACTTTCTGTGTAATTTCCCATCATACATTATTTCCTTCCATGTGAATGAAGACAATCAGTGATGGGTGTACAGTTTAGGGAGGAGAACTTGAACTACTAAGTATCCATTTTCCAATTAGTGAACTTTCCCAAGTAGATATGTTTAATCTTGGTTGACAGTTAATCAGCTCAGATGTTTGAGACACAGGCCATTGACTATAACTTTATGTGTCATCTTAGAGCACTCAGCAGCTAACCTTTTACATGGGACAAAGTCTTGCATTCTCTTATTAATAACATTCTCCCTACCAGGGAGTACCTACTCTGTTTCAAAGTCAGTATAGCTAAATATTCAATTATTTTTATCATTTTTAGAAGTCAACTATTGTTTATCATATTTTAGATTTCATTTTCTTCAAAGGCATTACTGCTATAATTCTTTGTTTCTATTTTCCAGTGTTTCCCAGGTTTTGAATTATCAGTTTAGAGCAGTGGTTCTCAACCTGTTTGGTTATGACTCATTTTGTAGTGATCAAATGAATCTAGCACAGGACTGGCCTAAGATCATCAGAAAGTACAGATATTTATATTATAATTCATAACATTAGCAAAAATATAGTTATAAAGTAGTAGTAAAATAATTTTATATTTGGGAGGGTCACTATATCATGAGTAACTGTATTAAAGGGTCATAGCACTAGGAAGATTGAGAAAAACTGGTTTAGATTAATGTCTCCTGTAGCTCAGGCTTGCATCATAGTATGTAACTGAGAATTGAAGTTAACACCTAATTCTGCCTTTGCTACCTAGTGCTGCAAAAGCAGTCCTGCAACTCCTACCAAGCTGGACCTTGACTGGTCTGTGTGAAGGAGAAATAGATCAGTGAATGAGTATCCTTCAACTTCTCTAGATTTTATTGTTACTTTATGAGTGAAGTAAAACCTGTGTAAGAATTGAGTTCACTGATCAACTGTAAATTCAGTGTAGTCACATCAGAAAAAGGAATGGGCAAGAAGGAGGGTAAAAGCTTTCCTGCTGTGACAATAGTTGACATTAGCAGTGAGTAGTGAGGTCATCAATTTTAGATGATCCATAAATGTTCTCTGACCATTTTGTGGGTCCACAGACCATGTATTTACGAATCTATATAAATAAATAAACTTATCATTAAACCAAATTACTGTAGTTTCAGTAGTTCAGGTAAAGTAGAAGAGCTGGATAAAATGGTGTGGCCCTGCCTACCATGTTTTATTTGCCAGGTTTAAGATGTGTACTCTGAGAGAAATGATGTGAGTAGTACTTGGTGTGCTCTAATACAAATCCCTTGTCTCTGTAGCACATGACCATAAAATCTGTTTCAACTTTTAAACAGAATTTTTTAGGATTATAAATACATTATTTCCACTGTCTCTTTCCTTCCTCTAAGGCCTCCCATTGTGTTCTAATTCATGGCTTTTTGTTTAACTATTTGCTGTTTTAATGTGACCTGTCTTTGGTTGCAGGACCTCCCAGTTATGACATAAAGGTTTGGCTACAGTGGACATTGATTGTGTAATTGAATACATACACATAGGACCTGGTTTTTTGGAGGACGTACAGAAAGTCCTCTGGGAGAATAGAAGATTTTACTAAACTACAAGTTTCTGAGATTATGATCTTGTATGACCATAGTGTGGAAGGGCAAACCTGAAAGATTTTTGCCTTCTGAGACATTTGATCTCTGCTCACCCAGCAGGGAAACTGCTATTGTCTTGAAGCACAGCTGGGTCGTCCTAGCTAATGAGAGACTTTGGTTGGCAATCAGGAGCACCAGTAGGAGGTAGTTGACAGGTCCTTTCAGAATTCTCTTGATTTGCTCTAAGGAGGTCCACAAGTCATGCCATGGTGAATGTGGGAGCCACTGCCCCAGACCAGGAAGAGCAGGTTGGTTGAGCTGTCAGAACTGCTTGGACAGGGATGAACCATGAGCCAGATACGTTCTGTTGTTCTTTGTGGTGACCTGGGTAGCGTCCCTTGGCCTTGATTTTTTTTTTTTGAGTGTGGGGGAGGCTCTGCCATGCTGGCATGGGAGACTATGAACTTGTAATCTTGTTGCCTTGTGCTATGTAACTGAGAATTTTTTAAACACCTAATCCTGCCTCTGCTGCCCAGTACTGGGTAGATAGTCCTACAACTTCTTCAGTACTGGGCTTTGACTTGTCAGTAAAAATGAAAAATAAACCACCTAATTAGTGACCTCCAGTCTCTTTGACTGTGTGTGATTGTAGATAAAGAGGGATCTGTGCAAGAATTGAGTGCATAGACAAAGCTTGAAGCTGGTAGATTCACAGTACAGCAAGGGAGAGACCGGATAGTGGTTTAGAACTTTCCTACTTCAACAGTAGCTGAGATTAGCCATGTGGAACTAGGTAATCATTTTTAGATGCTCCATAAATGTCCTGATGGTCATTTCTTGGTGTCCACAGACCAGGCAATCAAGAATCTTAACTGATCTTATTATGAAACTAAATTGCTGTAGTTACATTAGTTCAACCAATATAGATCAGAGTAAAATCATGTGGGCCTGCCAAATAGGACTTTTATTTAACTGATTTTAGATATATACCCTGAGATAAATCTTTGATTTGCTCTAATACAAATCCCTAGGTTCTGGAGTACATGGCCATAAATCCTGTTCCAGCTTTTCAAAATAATTTCTTGATATTATAACTATATCATATCCACATTCTCTTACCTGTTCTCAAGCCCTACCATGACCACTCAGTGTCTTCTAATTCATTGCCTGCTTTTCTTTAACAACAGTTGTGAATGTGACCTTTGTTTGGCTGCAGCATTTCCCAGATATGATGCAATGGGTTGGCTGCACTGCACATTGAGTGTGTAATGGGATGTCCACACAAAGGACCCTGTGCTTTGGACAAGGAACAGGATATGCTCTCTGAAAGTGGAGTAATGTCTACTAAAATACTAACTTTCTAAACTAAGGCCCAGAAAGTTCTGTGATATCTGATTAATTTAATCTCTGATCACCCAGTTGGCAGCTGATAATATTCTGAGGCCCAGCAGGGTGGTGTTAGCCAGTGAGTGACTATGGCAAGGCTTAGCAAGCAGGAGCAATAGTGGTAGGTAGCTTACAGGTGGTTCTTTCCAGGATTCTTCTCTACTTCTTTGTAATGAGTTGTAAGGAAGACCACAAGCTATGCCATGGTGAGTGCAGGGTGTTCAGAGATGATCTGTTGAGCTGTCATTTCTGCTGGAATTTTGATGGACCATGAGCTAGGCTATGGTTCTGTTTGTTTATGTTGTGACCTGGGCAGTACACATTGGAGTGTGCTTTTGGTGTGCAGTGGGAAGAAAACTGAAATTGCATTCCACTTTAACGTTTGTAATATAAATGTTTCAAATAGTTTAAAAGGTGGTAGAACTATGGCGATGTTGATTTTCTTTTGGCAATACATGATTAGAATGCTACTAACTTGCTGTTTTCACCAGTCACAATGATATGATTCAGTGATGTTTATTTCCAGGGATAAAAGGAGCACCAAGGTTTCTCAGTTGTGCATGGTGTTGGGCAAGTAGATGAGGCAGAATCTAAATTTTGTGATACAATCCTTGTGACAGGAAACAGATATTAAATTATTCTATTTTTCTAAATATTTTTCTAAATAATTTGTCTTAAATATTGTTCACATTCACGATTGTTATAGCTTTGACGTAAGTTTTTTTTTTTTTTTTGAGTGTTGTGTTTCTCTGTCTTTGAACTCACAGAGATCTGCCTGTGTCTGCCTCCCAAATGCTGGGATTAAAGATGTACACCACCACTTTCCAGCAAGAAGTCATATTATGTCAATCTTTGTACTATTTTTTTATAATCTTATTGATCACTCTGAGTGTTTGCACTATGAATGTAGCTTTGTAATCAGCTTTTCTGTTATAAATTCTTGGAAATTGTCATTGAATTGTATTCATTTTATGCTGCAAATTTACTATACACAGCATCTTTGTTTTTAGGTATCAACTTCCCAAAAATGAATTATATGCTTCTTTATATACGTTGGTTTTATTTTTCTTGTTGCTGTTAATCTGTGAAATACTTTTGGTTTATTGGATACAATGTCTTTGTAGGTGGGTTTTGCTGATTTTAGATTATCTGTTGCTTGAGTTTTTGTGCGTGAAGTTAGCTTTCTTGGTTTTTGGGTTTTCCTTCTAGTACTTTCTGTAAGGCTGGGTTTGTGGCTATGTGTTGTTTATATCTGGTTTTGTCATGAAATATCTTGTTTCCTCCATTGATGGTGATTGAAAGGTTTGCTGGGTATAGATATCTTTATTTGCATCTGTGGTATTTTAGTGTCTGCATCGCATCTGCCCAGGACCTTCTGGCTTTCTTGGTTTCCATTGAGAAGTCGGGTGTAATTCTGATACGTTTACCGATATATGTTACTTGACCTTTTTCCTTTGCAGCTCTTATTTTTTTCTTTATTTTCTATGTTTTGTGTTTTAATTATTATCTGACGATGTGATTATTTTTGATCTTGTCTATTTGGTGTTCTTTAATCTTCTTGTACCTCCATAGTGATATCCTTCTTTAAGTTGGGAAAGTTTTCTTCTATAATTTTTTTGAATATGTTTTATGTGCCTTTTGTCCCTATTATTCTTAGGTTTAGTCTTTTGATGTTTTCCCAGATATCCTGGATGTTTTGTGATTCTCTCTTCCATCTTTTCTATTCTGTTGATTATACTTCCTTTTGTAGTTTCTATTCATTTACCCAGATTTTGCATGTCCAGAGTTTCCTTGGTTTGTGTATTGCCTCTATTTCAGTCTTTAAGTCTTGAACCATTTTCTTCCAACTTTCTTAAAAATCCAGTTTGATTGATTTTTTCTTGGTTTTCTTGAGTTTCTTTGAGGGATTTATTAATTTCTTCCAATTTTTGTTGTTTTTTTCTCCTCTTTTAAAAGGGAGTTTTTAATTTCATTTTAAAGGTCTCTTTTCTCTTCATGAAGTTATTTTTAAAATCATTTTCTTCTGCTTTTACTTGGTTAGGATGATCAAATCTGCCTGGTCTGTGATCACTGGGTTTTGATGTTACCAAATGGTTTATTAGGTTGTTGGATAAATTTTTGCATTCATGCCTACCCATGTCTTCCTTCAATTGATGCTGGCATTGTCTTTGCATCTTGGTCCAATTCTTACAGTGGCTATCTGAGTCTTTGGGAACTGTTCTTGGTCTGCTCTGTGTCTCAGGGAGCCACTGAGGTCTCCTTTAGCATGCTTTCTTGCTCTATTCTCCTGGATTGCATTCACAGCTAGAGTTCCTCTCTTGGTCTTCTCAGCAGAACCTCTCCTGCAGGCTGTTACCTGCATCAGGTTAGTGAGGACCTCTGCTGGGGTCCTGGTCACTCACCTCTTGGTCCTCTTAGTATTGTAGCAAGCTGTATTTCTGAGTTCCACTGAAGTTGCAGGATAGGTAAATTTTGTTGCAAAATGGTGTTTGTTGTTTGTGGGCATCCAGTGGATGGGAGTGGTTATTGGGCCAGCCTACCTGCAGGAAACTCTCCTGTAGATTGCCTAGAGAAACTCAGGCAGTCGGGGTAGAGTTCCAGTGTTTTGCCTCACTATGGAGGGCCTAGAGAAGTGTGTGTGTGGGACTGTTCACTCACCTCTTGGTTCTCTCTGTATTGGAGCAAGCTACTTTCAGAGGTTAGGGTTAGGTTTAGGGTCCCAAAAACTCCATAAAATGAGCAATGAAGTGAAGGCGTAAGTCACAAACAATGTCACACCAGTTTGGAATTGTGATTAATAGGGTGGTATTTATTTAAAGGGGAAAAAACTTACAGATCTCTGTCCCAGACAACAGCCCTCTGTGTAACCAGGAAGGGGGTCTATAGTCGCCAGCAGAGCAGGAAGTGAAGAGAGAGAGGAGAGGGAAGTGGCCCCTTATTTAAAGGGAGAGAGACCACGCCCCAATGGGCTGGTATCTCAGCGGCTATAGGCTGGAGCGGAAGGACCTCCCACAGCACCTCCCCCTTTTGTTTAAGTAAGAGAGTTCTAAACCTACTACAATATTACATACAATAAGTACAAATATCCTATTCTAACTAGCTTACATCTTGTATAATAAATAACTTGGCCAAGTCATGAGAGAAAGTAACTACATTTATATAGTCTTCAACCCCATCGAAGATCTGAGAAGGGAAATAATGTTACCTGGGTAATTAGGAAGTTCAGTAAAACAACTTCCAAAACATGCAACAAATCACAAAGACAACTAGCTACCTGGGCAATCACCCAAAGTCATGTTAGCAGCATTGAAACAACCAACTTTGGCTAAGGCCTAACATAACTGACATACCATTTTCAAAGGCAAGCAACTTTTCAAAACTATCTTACCCTGTCTTGGCAGGATATGACAGTCCTGTTTTATCCATTGATGCATGCTCTGGATCTCTGTCAGTGGTTGAGGTATGGGCATTTCTTTGTCCAAAGGCCAGTTCTGCCAAAAAGGCTCCAGGTGGAGTGTCTTTGGTGCTCAACATTCTCTCGGGAATAGAGTGGTGTTGCCAGGAGCAATTGTGTCTACCACAAAACTTTGAGTTAGATTAAAGGCCATTTTCTACAGCTCTTTGAAGAAGTTGAAGATTATCTATCTATACTGAGTATAATCTCTATATATCTAAAGAACCTGATTAGTCTAATTATAAATGACAAACTTATATGACTATTAATCTATATAATTCTCAATATCTATCTAACTTAAAGACTAAGACAATAAACGACTGTGAAACAAATGAGGACAATGACCTCCAAATATAAACAATGTACAAATATACATTGCAGTAGGTAAATATATATCAATACACAAACATTATATAAGTATCTTAATCAGAGGTAGAAATGTACACTGCAATATGGTAAACAGAGGTGGAAACATGCATGCATACAATAGTCAATATAATTTAACTTTGTATCAATATACAAGAATCTATACCAATATATTTGTCTAAAAACAGTAACTCACAATTACAAATCTATTATCCCATCATCCCTCTTTTTTTTTTTTTTCAAAATGATCCCTGAACTTATAAAATTCCTCCCCCAACCACTAAATGATGTCCCTAACCCAAGGGCAAACTTTACTGGGAGAGGGGACGTCGTCCTCTAGAATTACTTCCAGCTGTCATGGGGGCGACGTTCTTTCTGGGGGATCTTGTGAAAGTAAAATGATGGTTAAATTTCAAGATCAATGTCTTTTAAAATTGCAAATAGTCTCGGAGTATTTTGTGCAGGTCTGGCCAAAATGTTGTATAAGATGTGCACCATTTCAGCTAACCAAGTTGAAACTGTCTTGTGCAGCTGGTACCCAAAGCAGGTCTTGTAGTAGAGCTATCAGTATCATGACGTCATATCAACCAGGTGGAGTTGTTGTTATGGGGCCCCATCTTCTTCCTGGAAACTTCAAATGTCACTTCAGGAAAAACTCAGTGTTCATTGTGAAAAACTTAAACATTAATCATATAGGCATATATATATATATATATATATTCACTAAAAGGCATGATAGATATATTCAATGAATCTATGATAGATATGAAGAAAAGCAAAGATGTTTTCTAAACTCATATTTCTTTCTGTCCCATATCATGGTTCTTGATATGAGACAGAAACTCCAGAAACTCTGGGTTTTTCCCTTACTTACAGGCTTGGAATTGGAAAGGGACTGAGCCAGAGTCCAAATTCAAAACCAGCTTTATAAATTTAGAAATATGGTTTAATATATTTTACCTCCACAACCCATTCAGTTTTCTTGATATTTCCTATTGGGCAGGTATTTTTCCATCTGTAAGTATTCAAACATCCAGGGTCCTTTGAATTTTTCAAAGATGAGTGTTTTCCTGTGGAGATAAGAACAGAACCCTGCCCCCATTCTATATGTTTTTCTTACCACCTGTATGAATATCATCATTGTGGATGAGTTGTCATTTCTCCTTTCCAAGAGGTTTCTCCTCTTCAATTAGAAACTTTATTAATTTTGATGGTATCCACAATTTTTCTTTTCCTGTGGAAACAAGAGCAAAACCCCTTCCCCAACGTAGCACATCTCCTGGCTTCCATTGAGAGGTCAGAATATCTTTGAAATAAATCTTTGATTTAGTTCAGCAGACTTTTCCATTATCCAATGTCTTTCTGCTGCTGTCGTTCCTTTCTCATTAGCGTTAAGAACATTCAAGGTTAATAAATCATTATGTAATCTATTTCTGGAGGTATTTTCGGTCCCTTTCTGTTTGTTCAGCATATCCTTTATAGTACAATTTGATCTTTCTGTAACTGCATGACCTGTAGGATTATTTGGTATAACTGTAATGTGTTTTATGTTATAATAATCAAAAAAGCGTTTCATTTTCTTAGATACATATGCTGTACCATTATCTGTCTTTATTTGTG
This sequence comes from Microtus oregoni, assembly GCF_018167655.1. Taxonomy (NCBI): domain Eukaryota; kingdom Metazoa; phylum Chordata; class Mammalia; order Rodentia; family Cricetidae; genus Microtus; species Microtus oregoni. The sequence continues at coordinate 29,653,417 of NW_024543089.1, forward strand.
CAGGTATACCCATGATGGCCATAACTTCCAATAAATGTGTAATTACTGAATCAGCCTTTTCTGAGCTCAGGGCAGTAGCCCATTGAAATCCTGAATACGTGTCTATGGTGTGGGGTACATATTTTAATTTACCAAATTCCATAAAGTGGAACACATCCATCTGCCAGGTTTCATTTCTTTTAGTACCCTTTTGGTTGCTCCCTGCAGGCTACGGTGTTTGATTATAGAAAGAACAAGTAGGGCATCTCTTTATAATGTCCTTAGCTTGTTGCCAAGCAATGGAAATTCTTTCTTTAGGCATTTACTATTGACATGATGCTTCTTATGAAATTCGGAGGCCTGGAACACAATTACAATCAATAATTGATCAATCTCAGCGTTGCCTTGGGCTAGAGGACCAGGCAGACCTGTATGGGACCGGACAAAGCCTGTTCCTGATTATGTCTTGTACCTGGATAAACAATGAAGTCAATTCTGTGTCATCTGTTATAACTTCAGCGGTTTCAATATGCAAGATAACTCTTTCTGCATATTGTGAATCTGTAACTATATTAAGAGGGTCTTTAAAATCCCTTAGCACCATAAGAATGGCATATAATTCTGCCTTCTTGACAGAATTATAATGGCTTTGTTCCACTGTACTCAATTCAGCTGACTTGTAACCTGCTTTCCTTGATTTAGTTGCATCAGTATAGAACGTACAGGCTCCTGTTATTGTAGCATCACGTACAATCCTAGGAAGAATCCAAGACTTTCTCTTTATGGGGTTAAGTCTACCAGTTTTGGGATAGTTGCTATTAATTTCTCACAAAAAATTAGCAGAAGTTCTTTGCCACGGTTTTCTGCTGGGTCTATACCTGCTAGTTGACGAAGTCTCAGCTTTCCTTTTATAATTCATTCAGAGACTTTTTCAACATAAGTTTTTAATTTTTTACTTGATTTATTAGCTATAAATGTCCACTCTAAAATAATATCTTCCCTCTGCATTAGAATCCCTGTGGGAGAAATTCTGGAAGGCAATATGACTAGGATGCAGCTAAGATTTGGGTTCACCCTATCCACATGTGCCTCCTGTAATTTTTCCTCAATCATTGTCAGTTTCTATTCTGCTTCAGCTGTCAGTTTTATTGGACTATTCAAATCTTTATCACCATCTAAGGTTTTGTTTAAATGAACTATTAAATCAGGTGTTATCCCAACAGCTGGTCGTAGACTGGAAATGTCTCCTAACAATCTTTGGAAGTCATTAAGAGTCTTTAACTGGTCTCTCGTAATTTGTGCCTTTTGTGTTTTAATTTTCTCTAACCCTATTCTGTAAGCTAGGTAATTAATAGAATTTCCTATTTTAATCTTTTCAGGGGCAATTTGTAATCACGACCTAGGCAAGACTTTCTTTACTTCTTTAAACATCCTTTCTAAAGTATCTTTATTTGAGTCAGATAACAAGATGTCATCCATGTAATCGGGAATTGCTTACGAATTATTTCCAATGGATTACTTACAAAATACTGGCACAATGTAGGACTATTGAGCATACCCTATGGGAGGATAGTCCATTGCTATCTCCTATTAGGCTGAGAATTATTATAAGTAGGCACTGTGAAGGCAAATTTTTCTCTATCCTTTTCTTGTAACAGTATAGTGAAAAAACAATTTTCCAAATCAATAACTATAAGAGACCAACCTTTTGGTAACAGAAAGGAAAGGAATTCCAGATTGTAGTGGGCCCATATGTTGAATTACTTTTTTGACAGCTCTTAGATCTGTCACCATTCTCCATTTACCAGATTTCTTTTTTACAACAAATACAGGAGAATTCCAAGGGCTGGTTGATTCTTCAATATGGTGAGCATCTATTTGCTCTTGCACCAGCTGTTCCAATGCCTGTAGTTTATCTTCCCTTAGAGGCCACTGTTTGATCCATATTGGCTTCTCAGTTGGCCATTTTAAAGGTAGGGCTGTTGGTACCTCTAAAGGTTTGGTATTTGCTGTATGTTCTTGTACAGCCTGAATGCCTGGTGACCTTTTTCCATAATACCTCATAATATCTTTTCCAGAATTATGAGTTCTTGGAACTACAGGAATGTTAATCTTGGTATTCCATTGCTGAGCAGGTCACAGCCCAATAAATTTATGGCAATATTGGCTATATATGGCATTAGTCTTCCTATTTGCCCTATGCATTCAACCCATCTTCTGCTTTGTTTTACATGAGATAGGGTTCCAATTCCCAGAAACTGAACATCTACCTCTTCAAAAAGAGGCCAATTCGGATGTCAAGATTCTGGGGTAATGAAACTTACATCCACACCTTTGTCCAATAAGCCTTCAAAAAAGTGCCATTTATACAGACTCTTAGCTTTGGTCTTTGATCGTTAGTAGAAGTATGCCAAAATATACATTTACTCTGTCCTACTGGGTTTTTTGACTCATCCTCCATACGTAATTCATCATTTAGACCAGTATTACTTTTTACAGCAGAAACTGAAGCTTTTAATTTTTTTTTTTTTTTTGGTTTTTCGAGACAGGGTTTCTCTGTGGTTTTGGAGCCTGTCCTGGAACTCGATCTGTAGACCAGGCTGGTCTCGAACTCACAGAGATCCGCCTGCCTCTGCCTCCCAAGTGCTGGGATTAAAGGCGTGTGCCACCATCGCCCGGCTGCTTTTAATTTTCTTGTTGAGGCACGTTCTCCACTGTGACTGGGAATGACTGGGCCACTGTTGGCTTGGGGGCCTGCCAGAGGCCCCTCAAGGAGTTTCCCACTGATATCGAATTGTTCCGTCTGTCTGTTGTTGACCTGCATTCGTTGTACCAACGCCATCCTTTACCGCATCTCCTACATATGCCTGAAGTCCGAGGTCTCCTATTTTTGTCATTCCCAGAAGAGATATTATTCCTAGAAATTATTTGCCTGCAATCCCTTTGCAAATGTCCCAATTTACCACAATTAAAACACAATTAAAAAACAGTTTGTTGTATCCTCATTACTTTGGAAATCGCTTCTCCTACCCAAGATTCATCATTATACCTAAACGTCTCAACATTCATTGTATGCTGAAATCATTCATCCATAGGTGCTGATCTAGACTTTAAAGGCCCAATTATCTTCTTTCATTCTATGTTTGCATTCTCAAAAGGTAGAGATTCAAGAAGTATTCGTCTAGCTTCTGGGTCTGTTACCCCTATGTCCAGAGCCTTAATTAATCTTTGCAAAAGTCAATAAAGGGTTCTCTCTGTCCCTGCCTAATTCTGGTATATGATTCAACCCTTTTTGCTGGATCTTGTATCCTATTCCAAGCATTTAAAGCTGCTTGGTGACATAGACACAGTACTTCATCGTCATAAAGAGCTTGGACCTGTGGATCACCATATTCTCCTGCACCAAGAATTTGATCTTGGGAAGCCTCAACACCTTTTGCTCTTCCTTGCTGTTCTATATGTTTGGATTCTTCTCTAAAATAAATTCCAAACATCAAGGAAGGGCCATTATCTAAGACTTCAGACACTAACTGATGGAAATCATGGGGGGTAGCTTTAGCATTAGAAGCCCAAGTCCTTATCATTTCCTTTAAATATGCATTGTGCAAGCCAAAATTAACAACAGCTTGCTTAATTTCTTTCAGATCATTCATTGCTATTGGCGTCCATCTATCTTCTTTGACTCCCTTTTAGCCTTTATATGTTGATGCTTTGTCAGAATTAAGTATAGGGTATGTCACTAGAACCCTGGGTAAGCCAGTTCTAATAGCTGGTGGAGGCATTGTGGCCTGTCCTTGTGCCTCCTTACTCTGTTCACCATCTCTAATAGTTTCTCCAATCTTTTCAAATCTTTTTATCCTTGTCTCTGTTAAATCCTCAATCTCCTGACCTTATATGTTTCCAGTGATTTCACTGAGGTATCAATTTTTTGGTCCCCATTCTGCACCTGTGATTCCAAAGCTTTAATTTTTTCCTTCAAAGATAACATGTCCTCCTTAAACTTTTCTTTTATATCATGTAGATTCCCATCTTGGAGGTACATTCTGTCTGTTACCTTATCAAAACTTTTTGATGAAGTATGAACGTCAAATTCAACAGCCAGAACCCTTTCAGGTAACTTTCTAATGCCCTTGGATATGGAGTCAATTTTGTCTGTCATAGTCTCCACTTGTTCAGTTAACCTCTGATTTTCAATGATTTTAATCCTGTCAATTAGTTGTTCATTATCAGTTTGTAAAGATTCTATCATTCTTAGGAGTGCCATATTCTTCCTTAATGATAGAATATGGAAAAGAAAACTGAAGGCTAGTAACAAGCAAATTAAGGTTTCCCCATAATCATATAAACCTTGTATTACGTAATCCATTGTATTAGTAAATATAAATTTATTAATCCATTGTATTAGTGAAAGCAAAGCAGTAAAATTTGCGTTAGTAATGAAAGCTGCTATATTACGTATTATCCAGCAGGTGGCACTGTTGCCGAGTCGCGATGGAAATGGTGTCCTGTTTCAGTGCCTTAGTAGATGTTAAAAACTCACCTTACGAGACCTGGATAGAGGTGGGCAGTCCATGGGCTTCCCACAGGTCAGGGAACCCTGATTGCTCTTCGAGCAGATGAGGGAGGGGGACTTGATCGGGGGAGGGGGAGGGAAATGGGAAGCGGTTGTGGGGACGAGGCAGAAATCCTTAATAAATAAATAAATTTAAAAAAGAAAAAAAAACTGGAAAATGCTAGTTTCTTAACAAAGTAAATGTGATTACATCAATTCCATAGACGGAACCAGAAACCCGGAATCCAGGGGTAAAGAAGTGCAACCTGGGAAGCCGCTTATGCCTCCACGTGGCAGAGTCACCCCGAGGGGTTGCAGCTTTCGGCAACTGGCAAATGCGTGCTCTGGTTCGTGGACCTTAAGAGCTGTTCTTGCAAGGGAGATTTAAAAACGACTCAGAAAAGAGCAAACCACGCGGGCAGAGATTACGCGGGCCTGTGGAGTTTAAATCTGCATGGGGAGGCAGACGATAGGGTGCTTGGGGGACTTGAAGTTAATCTGAGGTCTCTAAAGGGAAAATATAAAGAACTGCAGCAAGAAAAGCCTGTGCGTGAGGATTTATAATAAGGTGCTGGCTCCACGCACAAGACATAGGCCACAAGGCCGCCACAAGGCACAGGCCGCGGCTGAGGAAAGGAGGGTTCGCGCCAAGCCAAATTCGCGGCCAGGAGCCAAGTGGGGAAAGGAGAGGTCCTAAAACCAAACGTTGGGCGCAGGTGAAGGCATAAATCACAAACAATGCCACACCAGTTTGGAATTATGATTAATAGGGTGGTATTTATTTAAAGGTGAAAAAACTTGCAGATCACCGTCCCAGACAACAGCCCTCTGCACAACCAGGAAGGGAGTCTAGTCGCCGGTGGAGCAGGAAGTGAAGAGAGAGAGGAGAGGGAAGTGGCCCCTTTTTTAAAGTGAGAGAGACCACGCCCCAATGGGCTGGTATCTCAGCGGCTATAGGCTGGAGGAGCGGAAGGACCTCATGCAACACAGTCTTTCTATTGTTTTCTTTATTGCATATATTTCAGTCTTAAGTCTTAAACCATTTTCTTCAACAGTCTGATTTTTTCCTTGGTTACTTTGTTTTTTTTTTGTGATTTATTATTTTCTTTCATATTTTTGCTGTTTTTGTTATTTATTTTTTTAGTTAGGTTTTCATTTCACTTTAAATGTCTCAATCCTCTCCATAAAGTTTACTTCTTAAATAATTTTACTCTGGTTTTTCTTGGTTATGAAGTCTGCCTGGTCTGTGATCACTTGATTCTGATGTTACAGTGTGGCCTTTTAGGATGTTGGATAAATTCTTGCATTGGATTCTACCCATCTCTTCTTTTTATTTGAACCTGGCAGTGTCTTTGCATCTTGTTTCAATTCTTACAGTGGTTATCTGAGTCTTTGGGAACTGTTCTTGGTCTGCTCTGTGGTTTGGAGGTATCATTTCGTCTGCTCTCTTGCTTTGTTTTACTTGTTCGCTTCTGTGGTCTGCTCTGTGTAGTCATATCTTGTTTGTGGAGTTCCTCTCCTGGTCTTGTGAAAAGAGACAGGTTAGGGAGGACCCCAAATATTTGCCCGACTATGTATATTCCAGAGAGTATGGTGTTGTGCTGTGTTGCTGGTCATGCACCTGTTTGTTCCCTCTGTATTGTAACCCATTTCTTTCAGAGTTGCAGCACTGTGGCACGAGAACAGGTGTCCATTCAAAGATAATATCTTCACAAAAAGCCCGTACAAGCAGTAGAGATAAATCCTGGTGCCACTGCCAGAGGGCCCTTATTCTGCCCAAAACATACCACTGTCGACCACATTCAGAGGCCCTAGTTTCCTTCCCTGTATGGCTTTCAGCCATTTGAGATTCTTTCGTTGAGACATCTGTTTAGTTTTGTACTCCATTTTTAGTTGGGTTATATGTAATTTTTTATTTTGATCTTTTGATGTCTAATTTCTTGATCTCTATATATTTTAGAGATTCCTTTGGACATTAGTTTTGTGCATGTTGATAGATATGTATCTAGTTTCATTCCTCTACATGTTGACATACAGTTATGCCCGCACCATTTGTTGAAGATGCTATCCTTATTTCATTGTATAACTTTAGCTTCTTTGCAAAAAGTCAGCTGAACTTCTGTATGGATTACTATTTGGGTCTTTGATTTTATTCCAGTGGTCAGGTCTCTGTTTTTATGCCAATACCAAGCTGTTTCCATTACTGTATCTCTGTAATGGAGGTTGATGGATTGTCATGCCTCCTGCTGAAGTTACTTTTGTGGACAGGATTCTTTTGGCTATCCTTGGATTTTTGATATTGATTATTCTTTAAACTGACATTAAGAATTTGTTGGTGTTTTGTTATGGATTCCATTTAATATATAGATTGCTTTTGGACAGATTGCCATTTTTATTATGTTTATCCTCTCTAAGACCATGGGGAGATCTTTCCATTTCCTGGTGTATTCTTCAATTTCTCTCACCAAAAGCTAAAAGTTAATTTCATTGATGTCTTCAACTTCGGTTAGTGTTACTTTGTTTTCATCTATTGCATCATGATCCCTGGGTATGTGTCTCATGCAAATCAGTCCACGGAGTATGAACAAAAGTATGATAAGATTCATTTACTCTCCATGCTAGAAACAATATCTCAATTAGTAACATTAATAAAAATGAAACAAGGCAAAAAGAATACAGAAGCAAATCACTTGTTTATAACTGGTATAGTGTGAAGAACTGACCTCAAAGGCCATTCCTTAATCCAGTGTTCTGATTCAGACATAACTTTTGAAAAATGGGCAGAGAAAGTATGATTTCATCTATGCTTGGTTTGCAAAACTACTGTTTCCCTGCTTCATCTCATCTGCCCCAGGAGGAGCCTGCACTTTGAGCCAGTTCTCTGTCTCCACAGTTTCATAGTTTTTAATTTGAATTCAAAATGTGTTTTAACCATAAAGTATGTAATTAGTATGTTTGGTAAAATATAAAACTGATACATGATCAAACATAAAAAAGTATAAGCATGATTACAATAATCATACCATTGTAGGTATGAAGAATATTTGTAAGAATCCCTTATGATCTAATCCTGCCAATTTGTCAGCAATAATTTGTGCTATGTTCAAGGGTTATGATTTAGCAATAATCCTGTATAAGTCATCATTGAAGTGATCATTTAAGTGATCATTGAAAAATTGAACATAGCCATTGTCCTAAAGATAAGCTGGAATATCCATCCATTCCTGTAAAGATTCATTATAACCCAAATCAGTAATGCAAATAGTAGATGAATTCCAATCACAACACAAAGAAATTTGTTCCTGCAATGATACAAATTTCTTTCCCTGCAAATCCACAGAGTGCTTTAGTGCATCAATCTCTGTCCAAAGTTGAGCATATAATTTAACTTGCTGAAACTAGTTTATGAGAATATTCCATTGCTCTACAATTTTTTGTCTGCAAGGATGTATGTAAAGCAATACCAGCCACATGTGCAGTATCAACAGCAATAAGATAGGTAATTACAGCTATTACTAAACCTAATATGAACTTGTTCTTTTAAATATCTTATTTAAGATTTCAACAATGATATAATCTAGAAAATTTTGAGCCACAGAATAACCTAGGTTTACAGGCAGCTAAATTTGTCTATGTTGTTCTAGTATCATAAGTGATGATGAGGATTAAATATAATAGAGCAATTAGTGCATGACTACAGTTGATGTTCATTAAAACTAATTCTAGTAGTATAATTGATTCTTTCAAATAAAAAATACATATGGTAGCGGCACATAAGCGGTAACATTACTACTTCTAAATAAGGTAAATATATAAGTACAATCGTATACTTCTGTTCCAACTAATGACCTATTGAAAACCTGAACAGGTTTTAGGGTGGCTACGATTTGCCAAATATTCGTTTTTATTTCAGTAGGGACTGTGAATAAGTCAATAAGATCATCACTGATTCTTCCATCTACCCATGTCAGAAAACAGCTTCCTTTTATCGTTTTATTATCGGCTCGATTCATCGTGGTACCATTAAGCGAATCACAAGTGGTGATATTCCTTTCAGAACAAATGTTAAGAAATTCACCATATGGACCACAATCGATCCATTTCTTTTGAATTATTTTTAAATTTTGTTGAAAATTTTCCAAATAAATGGCTGAGATTTTAAAAAAAATATAATAAAAATATGGACATAGAGGATATGAAAATTCATAATTTTCATTATTATTATCCCAGGTCTCAGTAATGGACTATCCTCAGAGTCTTTGAGGGTGAGTGCCAGATCTTCCTATTTTAATACCAGGTTGTGACCACTGCTGAAATCCCATTGAAAACCAAGGACCATTTCCAAATTGCATTGGCTCCCTTATATCCATATAGGTAAAATAATATGGAATCCCATCAAAATTATTCAGGTTAGTTAAATTATTCCAAGCAGGAGTAAGGATACTGGGAGTGGCAAATACACTAACACATCAGTATCTACCAAAAAGACAGGACCAAACATTCGTGGTTTAGGGACATAAGCCCATTAACTTACATCTGATCCCCTAACTGAAGAGACAGATAGCAGAGCGCTCAAGGCCAGAAAATGATATTCAGCCATAACAGGTATTCTGGACTGCTGTACAATAATCTGAACCTAAGCTGCAAGAGATTTCACCTGACCCCATGTGGTTAGGATGAGGACCTATGTCATCAAGGTCGTTTCCATAGAGAGAATTGCCATACTAGAATGTCTTCTTTGACAGAAGGGCCATCATGACAACATTGTCATCCTGTCTTTAGTTTCTGCTCTTTTCTGAACCCTGATCCATAACTGACTCCCATCTTGCAGAGAGACAAGACTATATCCTCTCCCTTTCACCGTTAGCAATGCCAGTTGCCATTCATCACCTTGCATTTTTGTCCCATTTTTTTTTACATGCGGCATTTGTGGTTTCCGTAAAACATTTCTTTGAGGGTTAAAATATGCGCATGTGGCATATTTATGAAATTTTATATAAGCAAAGCTTGATGTAAAATGGCTCTCACATTATTCTGAAAACCAAACATTAATCACATACAACACTGTTCCTTTTTCCTCGTTTTTGATTCTTTAATTTGTTTTAGTGTATCATGGACACATTTAACAATAGCCTGTTCTTTTGGATTATATTCAATACCTGTAACAGGAGCAATGATATGATTCACAGAACCGAGGTAGGAAATTTTTTGGAATTATATAACTAGGTCCATTATCTGTTTTAGTAAAAGGGAACACACATGATGGAAAGGCTTTTAATAAATGTTGAATAACTTGTGTGTTCTCCAGCTAAAGGAGTGTCCCATATAAATGATCAAAGAGTATCTATGGTTACTTTGAGGAAGATAAAGCTCCAAAATTCTGTAATGAGTAACAACCATTAGCCAAATTTCATTTGATTGAGATCCTTGAGGAATAGAATGGATATGTAACAGATGACAAATTTGAGGACTTAAAATAATTTATTTAGCTTGTCGAAATGGATTTTTATGTTTGACATGCACATTATTATCATTAGTATGTAAATGTTCATGTTCTTCATGAATAGAGGAAAAGGTACTAATTTATCATGTTAGCATTTTCAAATGTAAGATATCCAAACAAATTTGTGTTTTCGTACATGAGTAAGAGAATTTTATTTTGATTAAGAGTTAATACTAATTTAAATAAAGTTGAATGAAGTACGGCATTAAACATATTTTGTACAATTACTACAATATAAGCTGGATCACCTACAATACTTAATTCTTGAGGTAAATCTTGCTTTGCTTTAACCACAGCGTACACTTAATTTTGTTGTATGGGACAGTAATCTGTAACTTATACCCAGTACTTAAATTCTGTCCAATAAGCATTTAGGTTTTCAACCATCAGTAAAAACAGTTAATGCATCAGGTGAAGAATTGAAAGCTGAAATATTTTTTTTGAGGATTTATTTATTGTTTATACAACATTCTGGATTGATCGATGTATGACCACGCACCAGAACAGGTCACCAGATCTCAGTACAGATGGTTGTGAGCCACCATGTGGTTGCTGGGAATTGAACTCAGGACCTTTGGAAGAGCAGCTAGTGCTCTTGACCTCTGAGCCATCTCTCCAGCCCCTGAAAGCTACAATGTTTTTCATTACAACTTCTTTTTTTTGTAAATAGTCCCACAATTTTCTTTTGGGAAATGATATTCAAAGTTCCAGTAATAGAGACTGCATGAATTTGTAAAGCTTCTGAAAGCTGAACCATGTATTCTACTTTTTTTTGGAAATGCAAAAATGATAGTAGAACAATCTATACCTGTGAAAGTAAGACATTGTTGATGAATTCCATAGACTAACATTTCTTCATAACTTGTTGTTTTAGAAAATATATGCTTTGTGTAAATCAATTCAAGGGAAAACATATTTTGAGCTAAAATGCCTGTATGATATGGATAAGTATCCAATAATAATACTTTAAATGGAATGTTAGGTTTTATTCTACTCAAAAAATCCTTTCTAATAAAATCACGGGCTAAGTTTAGTTCAATCAACAATTTTAAAAAGAGATCGAGGGCTATATAACTCCTGATCCCATTGACAAAGAAGCCAAATATTTGATTTTTTTATACATGGTCATTACTTGTGCAGCTGGCACTACTTCCTGTTTTGACACAACGGCCTGTTATTTTCATTTGCTTTTCTTTGAAAATAGTAAAACTCACCATATAGATCAGAAACGGATAGGTAATTTCTCACCCTATCTCATAGCTTTTTCAACATTAGCTTTAATTCTTTACCAAGTATCTATACCTTAGGTGCCTTCTCAAAACCAAAGAATTATAAGGCTTCATTACTTCCATACACATTTCTAAATCAGAAAAAGAAACGTGAAGCCTATGAATTTTTGTTGAATGTTTTAGCATAGCTAGGTACAGAGAAGATTTGGCTTGTCCCATTACCCTGTAATGAAGATTTCTTATCTAATTAATATTTTAAAACCCTTACTAACTTTTCCTCTTCATGGTCCCTGTTCTGGTGCCACTTATCCACATCTAATGCATTGTGATCCCTTGGTAAGGTTGTTTTGTAAATCAGTACACAGGGAGGCAGAGTATGAACAACTGCAGAATAAGATTTCTTTAGTATTGCTTTTTATACATACTCAAAAGCACTACCTCAACTATAAAACCCCTCTGTACTCATGTACATGGTCATGAGAAACTCTTGCCTCTCCTTGCCAGAAACAATACCTCAATTAATCAGTAATAAAAATGAAAATAAGTACATAGAAACAAGGCAAAAAGTATACAGAAGCAAAGCATTCCTTTGTAGCTGGTAGAGTGTGAACAACTGAGCTCAAAAGCCAATTCTTTATCCATGGTATATATTCTGACAGAAAATTTGAGAAATAGGCAGAGTTGGCTTTCATCTATGCTTGGTTTCTCATGCAACCATTTCCCAAGTTTGTCTCATCTATCCCAGGATTAGCCTGCACTCTAAGCTAGTTTGGTGCCTTCATTATTTTCCTTGTTTTATTTTTATTTGTAGTAAAAGGAGTTTTAACCATAAAGTATGTAAATTTTCTGCATTTGTTTGAAACAAACTGATACATCATCAAAAATAGAAAAGCATGATTACAATAAGCATACCGCCAGAGGTATGATTAATACTTTGTATGAATCCCTTAGGATCTAATTTACCATATTGTCCTGTCAATTTGTCATCAAAAAATTGTGCAATGGGAGAGGCATCTGAATCAGGAATTGATTAGGAAAAGTAAGTTCTATATCATCATGTAAGTATCAATGACAGATCGAGGAACGACATTTCCCAAAAGATACATTTGAATAAGCTTCTATTCATGTAAAAACTCATGAGCCTAATCAGTAATGCCAAAAGTGGTTGAATTCCAATCACAAGGCAAAGTAATATGTTCTTGCATAGATAAATATTTCTTTTCCAACCATCCCACAGTTTGCTTAAGTACATCAATCTCTGTCTGAGGTCGAACATCTATTTGAGCTTGCTGAGAACCTTTATACCGCTGCTCTACAAAATGTTTTGTCTGCAAGGATGTATGTAAAGCAATACTAGCCACAGAAGCATTAGCAGTACCAGCAAAAAGATTAAGAATTACAGCTATTACTAAATCTAACATGCACTTTGTTCTTTTCAATATCTTATTGAAGAATTCTACAACACTATGATCTAGAGGATTTAAAGCCTAAGAATGACCTAGGTTTACAGGCAGACGAATATGTGTATGTTGTTGTGGTATCATAAGTGATGAGGGATTAATACATGAATACCTTTGAAAATCATAACTACTAATTCCAGTAGTGAACTTTATTCCAACTAAAAATACATATGTTAGCACATAAGTAGTAACATTAGTATTTTTGAATAAGGTAAATTTATAAGTAGAAGCAGATCCTGCTGTTACAACAAATGAGCCATTAAAAAGCTGAACATGTTTTAAGGCAGCTATCATTTTCTAAATGTGGATCTGTATTGCAGTAGGGGCTGTGTGGAAGGTAATCAATGCCAGAAAACGGCCTCCTGTTACAGTTTTATTCTTGGCTTGATTCATTCTGGTAACACTAAGCAAATCACAAGTTGTGATATTTCAGAACTATTGTTACTAAGTTAACCATATGTGCCCCAATTGACCCATTTATATTGAAGTATTTTGCCAAATTTGCTCAAAAGTTTTCCAAATAAATGGCTGATATTTTAGACTATAATATGTAAAATCTGGACTTACAGGTTATGATATTTCTTAATTTTCATTGACATTATCCCAGGTATGATTAATGGACTATGCTGAGAGCCTTTTATGACAAGTACGATATGTGCCTATTTTATTATTTAATAGGTTGTTCATATGTATTTTTTCTTTAAGTTTATTTATATCATTGATTACATTAATGCATGTATGACTGTTGTACCATCCCTGCATTTCTGGGATGAAGCTGAATTGAACATGACGGTTTTTAAAATGTATTCCTGGATTCGGTTTGCCATCATTTTATTGAGTAATTTTGCGTTCATGTACATTACTGAGAGTAGTTTTTAATTCTCTTCCTCTTTTGAGTCTTTGTGTGTTTTCGCATCAATCTTACTGCATACTCATAAAACGAGTTCTGGCAACGTTCCTTCTGGTTATATTATGTGCAACACTTAGAGGAGTACAGGAAGTTCTGATGGAAATCTTCATTAAAACCATTTGGCCCTGGGATATTTTGTTTGCTTTTGATGAGAGCTTCTATTTCCTTTAAGAGTATATGCCTATTTAAATTGCTCACCTAGGTTTTATTTAATTTAGGTGAATGGTACCTAGCCAGAAAATTGTCCATTTCATTTATGTTTCACAATTTTGTTGATTACAGGTTTCTGTTGTATGATCTAAGGATTCTGTGGATTTCCTTAGTGTCTGTTGTCATGTATCCCTTTTCATTTCTGATTGTGTTAGTTTGGATGTTCTCTCTCGTCTTCTTTTATGGTTTGCATAGGGGTTTGTCTATCTTCATTATATAAAGTAACCTTTTTTTTTGTCTCATTGATCCGTTGTATTATTTATTTGTTTCTACTTAATGTATTTCAACACACATTTTGATTATTTTCTGTTTTCTGCTCCTTCTGGTCATGTCTTTTTTTTTTTTTATTCTAGAGCATTCACATGTGTTGTTAAGTCACTAGTGTGAGCTTTATGTATGAGCTGGGAATTTTCCTCTTAGCACTGCTTTCATAGTGTTACATAGGTTTGGGTATAATGTGCCTTCATTTTTGTTCAATTTTAGGAAGTCTTTATTTTACGTTGACCCATGGGTGGTTAAGTAGTTTGATGTTAAATTTCCATTTTTTTGTGGGATTTATGAGAGTGCTGTTGTTGTCAAGTTCTAATTTTAAATTGTGTTCATCTGATAGGACACAGTGTAGTTGCACAGTGTGTGGTCAGCTTTATAAAGGTATTCACGAGGTGCTGAGAAGATGGTATATTCTTTCCTGTTTCGGTGTATTATTCTATAGATGTCTCTTAGGCCCATTTCATTCATTACATCTCTTAGTTCTCTTATTTCACTTATAAATTTTTGTCTGGTTTATCTCCCCATTGTCTGGAGCGGAATGCTGAGATTTCCTATCAGTAGTGTGTAGGGTTATATGAGTAATTTTAGTTCTAATAGTGTTTCTTTTACATGTGTGAGTGCACTTGTATGGCAATGATTGAGACTTCATCTTGATAGATTGAACTTGTTATTAGTATATAGTGTCCTTCTCCAATTTTTCTGACTTACTTTAGTTTGAAATCTAATGTTAGATATTATGGTAGCCACTCCTGATTGTTGTGTCCTTTTCTATACTCTTTACTCTGAGGTACTGTCTGACTTTGAGGTTGAGGTATGTTTCCTGTATACAATAGATGGTTGATTCTTGTTTTCCTATGTATTCTCTTAGCCTGTGTCATTATGTGGATTGAGTTCATGTATAGTAGGAGACATTAATGACTAATACTTGATAATTTCTGTTATTTTTCAGTGAGAGTGGTTGTGAGTTTCCCTTCCTAGAGTTTTGCTGATGTGAGTTTATTTGTTGCTTGAGAATTTGTGGGTGAAGTTTTCATTCTTGCGTTGGTGTTTTCTTTTTATTAAGGCTGGGAATTTTGATACGTATTTTAAAGTATTTTTTTGGTCAGGTGATATCTTGTTTTCACCCATGGTGAAAGGAAGATTGGCAGGTATTAGTAGTCTGTATTTGTATTCAGTGTCTCTGATTGTCTGCTGCACATTTATCAGATCTTTTTGCTTTCATGGTTTCCATTGAGAAGTTGGGAGTAATTCTGATAGGTTTACCTAAATATGTTACTTGGCCTTTTCCTTTTGCATGTCCTGATATTCTTTATTCTGTATGCTTTTGTGTTTGATGTTTTGTGGTGTGACGAGGGGATCTTTTTGATCTACTTTTTTTTTTGTTATTCTTTATGCTTCTTATATATCAACAGAGATATCCTTCTCTAAGTTTGGAAAGTTTCCTTTTGTAATTTCCATGATTATATTTTCTGTGCCTTCTGTCCTTCACTTTGTTAGGTTTTGTCTTCTGTTGTTTTACCAGATTTCATGTATGTTTTCTATTAAAAATTTGTTAGGTTTAATACTTTTTTTCATTATCTGATCTAGCATTCTTCAAACATGAGATTCTCTCTTCCATCTCTTTTATTATGTTTGTTGTACTTCCCTCTGTAGTTTCTGTTCATTTTTCCTGGTTTTCATTTCTGGTATTTTTATTGGTTTCTTTATGGCATATATTTCAGTCTTAGGTCTTAAACCGCTTTCATCAGCAGTCTGATTTTTTTCCTTCGTTATGTTTCTTTTTTTGTGTGTGATTTTTAATTTTTTCCATGCTTTAGCTGTTGCTTTTTTTCTTCGTTTTTTAGTTAAATTTTCAATTCACTTTGAATGTCTCTATCTTCTCCATAAAGTCATCTTCTTACATCATTTTAGTCATTTTTCATCCTGTTATGAAGTATGCCTGGTATGTGATCATTTGATTCTGATGTTACAGTGTGACCTCTTAGGGTGTTGGATAAATTATTGCATTAGAGTGTATCTACTTTTAATTTTATCCTGGCAGTGTCTTTGCATCTTGTTCAGATTGTTTCAGTGGCTGTCTGAGTCTTTGGGAAGTGTTCTTGGTCTGCTCTGTGGTTTAGGGATCTCATTTAGCCTGCTCATTTTTTTCTTTTTTACTTTATTGCTCCTTTGGTCTACTCTGTGCAGTCACAGCTTGTTTGTGGACTTCCTCTCTTGATCTACTGAACTGAGGCAGGTTGGGTATGACCCAAAATATTAGTCTGACTATCTATGTTCCAGAGAGTGTGGTGTTGTGCTGTGTTGCTGTTCATGTACCTGTTGGTTTTCTCTGCATTGTAATCCATTACTTTCAGAGTTTCAGCACGTTGGAGCGCAAACAGGTGAGTTTTTGGGTTGGATGGGGTTAGCAGCTTCCAGGGTTCAGTGGTTGAGGTATTAGGGTATATTGCATGTAGGCAAGTATTTCTTTT
>NW_024543090.1:0-42500 GCF_018167655.1 Microtus oregoni
AGCACAACTCTCCAGTAGGATTTAAAGTAGAAATTATAATTTGCGTCATGACAAAAAAAAAAAAAAAAAGAAAGAAATTGCTTTTTGTTCTTCTTTTTTTTTTTTTTTTTTTTTTTCGTGACAGGGTTTCTCTGTGTAGTTTTGGAGCCTTGGCCTGGAATTCACTCTGCAACCCAGACTGGTCTCAAGTTCATACAGATCCACCTTCATCTGCCTCCAGAGTGCTGATATTAAAGGTGTATACCACCACCACCTGACAAGTAAACTTCTATCTTTATTTGAAGTGCTATGGGATTTTAAGTGAACTGTAATTTGAGTGTGATAGATGTCCACTAGAATCTTCCCGGTAAGCCACCACCTCGTGGTGCTACACAGATTATTAGATATGGGTTAAAGCAAGATATGAGAGTCAGCCAGTAAGAGACTAGAGCTAATGGGCCAAGCAGTGTTTAAAAGAATACAGTTTGTGTGTTTTTATTTCGGGTGTAAAGCTAACCATGTGGGTGGCTGGGAGGGATGAAAAGCAGGCCTGCCTGCAGCTCCTATTACACACATCTCATTAAACAATATGAAGAAGTGATTGAGGATAACATTCTGAGGATAATTTTGGGCATCCATCCATGTTTTATGAGGAATTGTAACACATGCACATATACATAAAGACATATACACAAAAACAATTGAATAACATAACAAAACATACTAGAATATAAATTAGTTTCTCATAAATGCCTATCATCTGCAATCAAAAATAGTGAATACTAGTCAGGATGCAGAAAAAGGAAATGTCATCCTGAATATTAGTAGAAATGCGAATGAATAATGTAGAAATGATTGTGAGGTTCTTTGCAAAGTCTCCCAGTAGATACAGTTATGCCATGTTTAGTTTTTTATCTAAGAGTAATGTAATTACCATGCCAGAGTTATTCCTGAAATAATTTATTAATTTTAATTCCAGTCTAATGATCTAAGGCACATCAGTGAAAGAGTCCATTAAAGGATGACTTAATGAAAAACCCATGCTGTATATGTGGCTTGAATTATTATACAAAACAAGATAAGTATAATTAATTTATGATAAAAGATATAAATATAGCTTATTTCATATATCTCCAGCTCTAAGACACATTTCAAACATTGACAGATAATAATTATATAATTTTTATGTCTTAGTGTGATGTTAGGAGAAAAGGTGAAATAATATCAATAAACAACTATATAAAAATGCCTTTAAGATTCTGATTTAATCCTCAACTTTACCTTTACTATTTCCATGTCATTTTGACAATGTCCACTGATATGTTCTGACTGAAGTCTTTCCTATGCTTTGTGATTTTGGCTACATCTAGTTTATCCTTTGTGGGAGGCCCTATGATTTGCAGTCTTAGCAAGTTAATTTGGTTTATGCTTAGTTCTTTATTACATCATCTGTCCTCCTAATTTTCTCATACTCTTCTGTAATGTCTTTAAGCAATTTTGTATTGTTGTTTTACAGTCCTTGTTTGCTAAATTCAATTAGAGCCCATTTTAGATACAGTTTAACTGCTTTGTTTTGATTACGGTCGTAATTCCTACATTTCTTCACATCAAACTCTTGTTTTTCCTTTTTTTATATTTTGTTCTTGACACATCTGAAAAGAGTAGAGTTTGAACAAGGCAATGACTTTCCTTCAGAAAGGTTTTATTATTCCTACTATATGTGAACTTGAGGGTTTTACTACTACTTTATCATCAAGACTTGTCAAGATCACACAAAATTTATACTATTAATTGTTATGAGATTTTCTCTAGTTTCTAATATCTTTGGGGTGACTGGGACACCCCTGAAGGTTTTGCACTGTGAAAGACAAAATGTATCAGTGTTTTCTACATTACATGTTTTTATGTGATTTTTTTACCCCCCTGAATAAAGAGTAAAAGAGGTTTATTCACTCCAGCTATAGCGATGACAGTGGGTCAAAGAAAGGATTACTATCTAATTCTGTTCTATTGTGATTTCTACCAAGTCTAAATATCTTCATGGGGAAAAAAAAAAAAGAAGTTCATTGGGATTTCTTCCTGGAGAAAACAGGAGATAAAACAGGGGTCTGAGTACCACAAAGGCACTGACTTCATTACCACAAATGCTGCTCTGTTGGCTTCAGCTCTATGTTCATGATGCAAATAAAAGTTGCATTTCTGGAGTTCTGTGCTCAAGATACAGACAGTGCCATCACAGAGCATCTCCATACCACTGTCCATACAAAGTTGGAGAGGAGCTTTGTGAATCTTTTTGTTTCGGGAGTTTTCAGTGATTTTTTTTTTTTTTTAATTTCAGTAACATCCAGGGTCCTATGGGTTTCCCTTCCTCTTTTAGGATGGTTTGTTAACTTTAGAGAAAATAGGTATCCAACAGCATCAAATTCCAATTTTATCACTATATTTGAAACTATAAGCAATATTGTGGAGTGGCTAAACACTTAGCCCCATCTCTGTAAGGTTTCCTTGCCTAACAGAACTTACACTTAATCTTCAGGATACTTTGGGCCTGAGATTTGAAAACTCAAGATTGTAAATTGGCTTATTTGACTTCCAAGGTAAAGAGCCCCTTCATTTAGACAGAGGTCTAATTTTCAGTGCTGAATTTGATGTATGTTTATTGATTAATATTGAAGTGGTTTATTAAAAATATGTGATAGAAATAATTATTTTCTAATCTTTGTAAGATACAAGCATCTTAGAAGATGTGACTTCTAAATCACTCTGAATATGAAAACTGTTGTTCTAACTCTCATAATACATGACTTCTCTATGAAGAAAGTTTTCCTAAAACCCTCTTAACTATCTAATTAATGAGTTGAGGATAGTCCATCAATTATTACATTATTAATTTACTAAGTCTAAATGATATCTAATTGTGTGTGTATACCTATGTATAAAGTCTCTTTAAATTGTCTCTGAAGATGGGTGGTGGTGGCACATGCCTTTAATTCCAGCACTCAGGAGGCAGACGCAGGCAGATATCTGTGCATTCAAGGCCAGTCTGGTCTACAGAAAGAGTTCCACATAGGAACCAAAGTTACACAGAGAAATATTGTCTCAAAGAAACAACAAAATAAAGCAAAACAAAAAAAGAGAGAGAGAGAGAGAGAGAGAGAGAGAGAGAGAGAGAGAAAAAAAAGAAAATTTGTCTGTAGAACCCTATCAGGCCTTAAACTTACAATCAGCCTTTCACAACTTCTTGAGCAAATAACATTACAGGCCTTAACAAAAATTATGCATGTCCATTTAAACAACTAAATATAAACATAAATCCATTGTGTGACATTACTCATGTGCATAATTAAAATTACACTTAACAAATCAAAACATGGATATTCATTGTTCTTTCCTAAACTGTATATAATTTGTGAATGAAATCAGAATAGATTAAGGAAACCACACAGCTTCAGAATACACCAGTGATTTAGAAGCTGAGGGCTCTCTCAATTTAATTATGTGCTAGGAATAAGCATTAACTAGTAGTTTTGTGTATATCAATTACTGGATTGTTTACCTAACAACTCTCCATTTCCAAGTAGCCTCAGGGCTTTATTGACTTGAGATCTGCTTTTTTCTCTTAGTGATCTGAAAATAGAATTAAATGGGTGGAAATAGAAAACACTATCCTGAGTGAGGTAACCCAGACCCAAAATGATGAATATGGTATGTACTCACTCATTAGTGGATTCTAGCCATAAATAAAGGACATTGAGCCTATAATTCGGGATCCTAGAGAAACTAAATAAGAAGGTGAACCCAAAGAAAAACATATACTTATCCTCCTGGATATTGGAAGTAGAAAAAATTGCCAGGCAAAAATTGGGAACTTGGGGTTGGGGGTGGGATGGTGGTAAGGGGAGAGGGGAAGAGAGAAGGGAGAATAAGAGGATGGGGAGAGCTTGGGGGTAATGGGATGGTTGGGATGGAGGAAGGGTGGGTATGGGAGCAGGAAAGTATATATCTTAATTAAGGGAGCCATTTTAGTGTTGGCAAGAGACTTGACTCTAGAGGGGTTCCCAGGTGTCCAAGGAGATGTCCCCAGCTTGTTCCTTCGGCAGCTGAGGAGAGGGTGCCTGAACTGACCCTATAGCCACACTGATGAATATTTTGCATATCACCATAGGACCTTCATCTGGCAATGAATGGAGATAGAGACAGAGACCCACATTGGAGCACTGGACTGAGCTCCCAAGGTCCAAATGAGGAGCAGAAGGAGGGAGACCATGAGCAAGAAAGTCTGGACCGCGAGGGGTACACCCACCCCCTGAGATGGTGGGGCGGATCTAATGGGAGCTGGAACAAGGCCAGCTGGACTGGGACTGATGGAGCATGTGATCAAACCAGACTCTCTGAATGTGGCTGACAATGAGGGCTGACTGAGAAGCCAAGGACAATGACACTGGGTTTTGATTGTCCTGCATGTACTGGCTTTGTGGGAGCCTAGTCTGTTTGGATGTTCACCCTCCTGGACCTGGATGGAGGGGGGAGGATCTTGGACTTCCCACAGGGTAGCGAACCCTGACTGCTCTTTGGACTGGAGAGGGAGGTGGAGGGGGAGGGGGGAGTGGGAGGGAAATCGGAGGAGGGGAGGAGGTGGAAATTTTTAATAAAAAGGAAAAAAAAAACTAAAAAAAGAATCCAACTATTAAGTATACTTTCCATTTTATCCTAATACATAAGTATTTGTTTCTATTTGTTGATGCTAATGTTTGATTGTTTTCTATTGTTCACATGTATTTAGTTCACATGTATTTAGTGAGACAGACAGACAAACACAGAGAGAGAGATTGAGATGTGTGCACAGGTATGCCTGACCTGACCTGTTGGGATGAGAGAACAACCCTATAGGCTCAGTTCTTTTCCTTTCACTATGGGAATTCCCAGAGATTAAACTCAGTATTTATATTTATGAGACTACTGAATGTGTGAATGACTGGGTCTATCTTTACTGTGCCTTCCTGGGCTCTGTTCCTTCTATGTGTTTATCTTTCTCAAACTCCAATGTGACAGATTTTTATATTTTTGTCTTTTATTTTATTTTATTATTATCCCTTATATGCCTGTCTTTTCTTTTGATAGAAAGAAAGGGAATGAATCCATATGGGAGAAGGTGGAGATAAACTGGTGGGTATAGAGGGAGGAAAAACATAGTCAGAATATATTATGTATATTATGTGAGAAAAAAATCTATTTTCAACAAAGGGAAAAATCAGAGTTCTGGTTTCCTGAAATTCTCTTTGGCTTTCTGATTCAGCTCAATTCTTAGTTCCTGTTCTTTCACTGCGATGAAACACCATGACCAAGTCAACTTATAAAAGACAAAATTTAACTGAATACTTGCTTGCAGTTTCAAATGATGAGTTCATGGACATCAGGATGGGGATTAGGGCAGTAGGCAAGAAGACAAGGTACTAGAGGAGTAGCTGAGATTTTATGTCTCATCTACAAGAAATAAAGAGAGAATGGGAATAGCGAAGCTATGGAAACTTCAAAGCTGTTAGTATGAGCCACTCCCCCCACAGTCAATGCCTCACCTCATCCAACATGGAAAACCAATTCAACTATATGAACTTTGGTTGGGTAGTCTCATTCAAAGCACTCATTTCTATCCATATTATAGTGTTCATTCTTGGAAAAATGCCCTCTGCTCAGGAGTGATTATTCATGTAGAAAGGTATTCTTTAAAGACTCTCAATGATGTATAAGTTGTTATAATAGAAACACCAATAGCGAAACATCAGACAGGTAGCAACAATTTTTGTTTGGAGTTTTCAATTCCAAACCTGTTGAAAGCTTTCAAAGAGATATTTAGACTTTCATAGTGTATCACCACGTACCCACTAACTGTCTCTCATTCCTTAATAAATAAACTGGCCTAGGAATTAGATTTTAATTTGTATTTTGGGTCCTTTACTACTTTCCAAAATTCATATCTCAAGTAGACACTAAAACGTTCAATAAAAGACAAATACAATTGTCTGATATATTGTAAACTATGATACTGAGGATACAAACAACATATGCAAAGGTCATCCAATGAGTGCTGTATGGAGGGGGAACACACATGAGTAAGGTCAAATTCAAATTGCTCCTGCTTTCAGTATCTTCCCTGAGGCAGACACTCCGGTGTATGAATCAGAACAATCTTGATGCTTTGAAGAATAGAGAGGAGCATCTCTGTGAAGCTAATGCATAGCAGGATATGGGGCAAAAGAAATCCATGTTAATTTTCATATTCTCATTAAAAGTATGAAAACAGGGAGGACCTTGGACTTCCCACAGGGCAGGGAACCCTGACTGCTCTTGGAACTGGAGAGGAAGGGGGATGGGGGAAGGGGGAGGGAAAAGGGAGAAGGGGAGGAGGTGGAAATCTTTAAGTAAAAATAAAAATTAAAAAAAGTATGAAAACAAAGCATATGTTTTCTTCTTCAAAATTTAAAGTTCTGATTATTTTTTTTATCACGAGTAACAAAAATATGCAGGTTTACTTACTGAACAACTCTGTGGGCCAGCCTTGCTTCTAGGGTGTGAGAATTATGAGAGAACAGAAATAACAAAAAACTCTAACCTTTACAGCTTGCAGTTTCTTTTATTTTATGAAGGAAATTATAAGAACTGTTCATTTTTAAGTTCATGAAGTTTTAAGACATATACGTATGTGATTGGAATAGGAAAAATGATGGCCACTTGTCTCTGCTATCCCTGTTTAGTTTAAAGAAGGTATTTAGGATCTGAGTAGGATATAATGACGCATGCCTGTAATCTCAGCATTATGGAAGCCTTTGAGTTTGGAGCAAGACTGTGTCTGAGAAATAAGAACAACTAACAACATTAATAATATTGATAATACATTTTTAAGTTTTGAAAAAGAATTTTCCCCATTTTTTGTGGTTATTTTGCATGCTGGTTATAGGGATGACCATTCTCCCTTGATTTTGCTGAGATTTGGTGTGATTTCATATCAAAGGCTGTTGAAAATAACACAAATTTTATTTTCTGCCATAAGAGATTCTTCACCTAAGCAGAATTTCCATGGTAATTCACAAATTCTTTGGTCTTTATTACAGCTATTGACAACCAGTGCATCTTTATTTAAGGATATGTAAAATGAGGGCAGTGACAATTTGATTACTTTTGGTTTGTGGTGAGAAAGCAGTAGAAATATATTAACACTTCAGCATGACTGAAAATGGATGGTCAAGATTAGACACTAGGACACTCTGATCACTGGGAAAATAATTATCAAAAACTCTGAAAGCTATATAAACTAAGGGAAGCAATGACTAGGTGGTAATTTAGCTTCCATAATATTTCTCATTGCTGTGACCATTAATATCATCTACCCCAAAAGCCATGGGCATAGGAATTATCATTTGTCTGTTAATTTCATACCACAACAACAATTTCTTGATACTATAAACCTGTTCATTTTTGTTCAATTTCTTAATAACACCTGCCCAGCATAACAGCATTAGTTTGAGAACACTTATCTTTACAACTCATGAGGGGTTTTCCTTTAATGATTTTGTTTGAAGAGTAACAAGATTATAAGTCACCTGGAACACTTGATGACTTAGAGGCAGAGCTAATTTTCACAACCTTAGGTGTTGATTTTATTAATCAGCCCTTGATACTTTGCAAAAATCTTCACTTTTGATTCTTATTTCTTTTGCCTCATCTGCCTCAGAGTTGTGAAATAATTTTCTATATGACACCTATTGCTCACTTAGAGGAACTTTGTTTCTACAAGAAAACCAGGAGAGTTTGCCTACATATTTTCTTTCACCATGTACAAGGACAAAGAAGAAAATCTTCTGTATTATGAACAATTTTGCCTCCAATTTGCTTGCAGTAGTTGCCTTTCCAGGATATTTTTGGATGGAACAGTAGAACTGACAGAAGCAGCAAACCCTTTCCCTGTACCATATGCTAACACATGCCTCTTGCCAGAAAGCCTGGAACCAAAATTGCCATTATGACTGTGTTTCAGGATTTCTACATGTGAAGTTGTTCTCTCACATGAGATAATTTTCTTACAAAGGGAGTATCTAACCCAAGTCAGAGGGAAACAAATGACAAATTAGAATTTTTAAATGATATTTACAGTATATAATGACACACAAACATGAATAAAATAGATCCTACATACAAGTTAGATAAATAAGCTTCCTTAGAGCCTGGTGGTTATGGATCAAATGATGTACTAAAAATCAGAAAATATCACAGACAGACTCCTTGAATTTAATGCATTACACTTTCAGTCATTGAGTAGCTAAGTGATAAATTTTATTCTTCACAAGTCCCACAAGAAGAATCCTTTGTTACTTTGTTAAACAACCTTGTCAAAAGTCAAACTAAGCATGCAAGATTACATTTTCTTCTTATCAATTATTTATGTGGTGTGTATATGTGTGTGTGTTTGGTGGGGGGAGGGGGAGGATGGTGCCTGCCATACCATATGAGGTTGAAGTTGGAGATAGGAGAATAACTTTCACCAATGCATCTGCCTTTTTCCCCTCTATTCAGGGTATTGGACTCATATTGTAAGGCATACAAGGGTAGAACCTTAAAATTTGAAACTTTCAATAAAAATAAACATTCTTTTAAAAAATATATTAAAAATAATCCAATGTTTATCCATCTCTGAAATCTAGGACTGAATATTTTTCTAATATTATATCACAATTTCTGCTATTTGCTACTTGAAAATACTCTGGAAAACCATATGCTTACTGTGAGACATGAATTCCAGGTATTTTTACATTTTATTTTATTAACTTTACCTTATTATATCTCTTATTTTATTTGAGTGACTTCCTATGAAAGCAAATAAGTAAAATTTTATGAGATAATCTTATTTCAATAAATCTCAGTTTAGAAATAATAGTCTTCCCATGATGGGTAATTTTCAGTATCAGTTTGATTTGTTTTAGAATGACCTCAAAACCCCATATGTATAGTATTTCTATAAGTCCTTTCCAGTGAGGCTAAGGGAAACCTCACTGGAATGAATGGAACACTATATCAGTTTGAGGATCGATACTGAACACACAGGAAAAAAGGAGAAAGCATAAAGAATAGCCACCTTCATCTCTCTCAGACTATAGACAAGATGTGACCACTTCTTTATAGTCCCGCCACCACACCTTATCATCATGATGAACTGTCTTAAGTCACAAACCATAATTAATTCTTCTTCCCTGAATTTTGTTTGGTCAGGTATCACAGCAATAGCACATTAATGAAAATAAATTTCTTGCTCAGGGACTCATATTCTTGGTCTTCAGATAATACTGGAAAGTCATGTTATGAAATATTAAATAATTAATTCCATACATAAGTTATTAACAAAATTTATATTACAAATAATTCTTAGTAAACATGAAGAAGTCAAACAGTGTCACCCCAAAATCTGAATCTTCCCTTGGATCAGAGTATCTAGGCTGTATATGGTCCTCAGTTGCTCCTGTGTTCATGAGTGTATTGTTAGGATACTGAATTGCTTAGGCTTAAACAATGCTTGTTTTATTTTGAAAGGGCCTAACATAAAGTTCTGTACCATGAACAATTCATATAGCCCTTCCCAAAGAAAAACACAATAATTAAGTTTCATGAATTTAAGAGGCTATCTTAATGTAAAGAAATATTTTACTGGATATATATTACTAATGACTCTAGTGAGTGAACACACACACAGAGACAAGTAATTTTTCTTTTTTACCTCAACCTAAATATTTTCTGAACACAAAAGATGGAAAACACATAGAAAAAATCTAAACAGGGCTGGAGAGATGGCTCAGTGGTTAAGAGCACAGGCTACTCTTCCAGAGGTCCTGAGTTCAATTCCCAGCAACCACATGGTGGCTCACAACCATCTGTAAGGAGATCTGGCGCCCTCTTCTGGAACACAGGCATATATGGAGGCAGAAGGTTGTATACATAATAAAAATAAATAAATAAATCTTTAAAAAAAAAAAAAAAAAAAAAAAAAGAAAAAATCTAAACAACATTAACTTACCATGCCAATACTAGTCTTGATTTTAAATACCTAGCAGGTATGTGTATTACATACTATGTGCCTTGTTAAAAGAGATAATTATATTTCATCATTTTATCTATTAATATTCTGAAGCTTTCATATATTCACATAATATATTTTAGTTATGACCACACCCATTATATCCCAACTTGTTCAAGTCACCTCACTGCTATAAGTTCATGAGAACAAAGGCAACGGTATATCAAGTAGATTTTGATCAATAGCAATCTTCCCTATTCTTTGGCTCTCTCATTTTTTACTCCGGCTTCTTGAATGGTGTTCTTTGAACCTTGGAGAGAATGGTATGGATAATTTCTTGAACACTCAACAGGCACGTACTCTCAAAAAGTTTATTATTTGTGGGGCTCAATATTAACCCCTGTCCACTGGAGAGAAACTTTTCTGAACAAGATGGGGATGACATTTCTCACTGTGTAAAAACATGAATACTTAAAAAATAGATTTTTTTTATGAGAAAAGGAAAAAAAAAAGTATCCGCCTCCTCCCAGCCACCCATTTCCCTCCCCCGACTCCCACCCTTCTCCCCCTCCCCCAAATTTCTCTCCCCCTCCCTCTCCAGTCCAAAGAGCAGTCAGGGTTCCCTGCCCTGTGGAAAGTCCAAGGTCTGCCCCCCTCCGTCCATATCTAGGAAGGTGAACATCCAAACTGGCTTGGCTCCCAGAAAGCCAGAACATGAAGTAGGGTCAAAACCCCGTGCCATTGTCCTTGGCTTCTCATCAGTCCTCATTGTTCGCCATGTTCAGAGAGTCCGGTTTTATCCCATGCTTTTTCAGTCACAGTCCAGCTGGCCTTGGTGAGCTCCCAATAGATCAGCCCCATTGTCTGAGTGGGTGGGTGCACCCCTCGTGGTCCTGACTTCCTTGCTCATCTTCTCCCTCCTTCCGCTCCTCATTGGGACCTTGGGAGCTCAGTCCAGTGCTCCAGTGTGGGTCTCTGTCTCTATCTCCATCCATCACCAGATGAAGGTTCTATGGTGATATGCAAGATATTCGTCAGTATTGCTATAGGATAGGGTCATTTCAGGTTCCCTCTCCTCAGCTGCCCAAAGGACTAACTGGGGACATCACCATGGGCTCCTGGGAGCCACTCTAGGTTCAAGTCTCTTGCCAACCCTAAGGTGGCTCCCTTAACTAAGAATTGTGCTTCCGTGCTCCCCTGTCCAACCTTCCTTTATCCCAATCCTCCTGTTTCCCCAAGTTACCCCCATCCTCCCCTTCTCACTTTTCTCTCCCCATCTCCCCTTACCCCCATCCCACCCCACCCCCAAGATCCCAATTTTCTCCCCAGCAATTTTGTCTACTTCTCATATCCAAGAGGATAACTATATGTTTTTAAGAAAATAGAAGTTTTCTGAGGAAGGATAGTAGATGGAGACTAAATATAAAAACATTTTCCTTCTAACACAATGTTCTGATGACTTCCTAGGGAAATTTAGAAAACAAAAGAGGGTAAAATTACCCTCCAAAGCTCATCAATAAAAGTATAGATGTGCCCCCTGCTACACGGCCTACTGGCATATTTTTGTATTAAAACTTAAGAGTCATGTTTTTATCAATGGGAACTAAAATTTAGCACAAAACGTAGAACAAGCAATAGCATACCCAAATCACTGCTCACTCAATCTATGGAACATTATTCACATTGCAGTTATTGTTAGCAGACTACTTATGGCTAGTAAAATGTGCCTATCCTATGGTACAGAAAACATTCCTGTGCTCTGATGAGATGTTTAAGATCAGTTTGAAAGAAGGGATAAGATGGGTATCCAATGAGTTCCAAGATGTCTTTAAAAAACAAACAGGTACTCCCAAGAGTCCTGTAGTATTATATGCAAAACCACTCTTTCTCTTGTCTACGTGGTGATAGCCTGTTTCTTGAGGAGAAAAAAACAAAACTGAAACACTAGAATTTTAAAGTGCAGCTTGGGAATCTGATCATTTTAGTGGTCTCAAACTTCTGAGTGGTAAATTCTAGCCTAGCAATTTATTTGAAGAATTAAACTAACAATGATCATACAGCAAGAACAGTTAAAGAGACTAATTGAGTACATTTGGAAAACAAAGAATGTGAGCCATAAGAAAATAGACATTCTAGGAAGACAAAAAATAATCAATATCTGTCATCTTACAAGGAAGTGTTGAATTTTTTCATCGCAGATAATCCATGTCTGGACTATTTTATACTAAATTTCTTCTGACATGCTTTTTGTATGTGACTCCCTATGGAGCAAAGCACAACCTACAATGTATAAAGACATAAAGTCTAATCTGAGTGTGGCTCTTCAAAAGCTTTAAAGTTTCAGTCAGTTTGAGGGAGTCTCACTGTGCCCCAAATTAAAGCTTCTACTGTAACTAACCAGGAGTTCTTTTCACCTACTTTTCCTATTTGTCTCATAGATAACATTCGCAGGTTCAGGGTCCTGAATTCTTCATTAGTCATTCCTTTCCCAGATTTTAATTTGTCTAGAGATTTTCTTTAACAGTATCTTCTCTTAAAAGAAAAGTGTAAAAAAAAAAAAAAAAAAAAACAAAAAAAAAAAAAAAAAATAAAAAAAAAAAAAATTAAAAGAAAAGTGTATATTTGTGAAAAGATAAAAAAAGATTTAGTGATTTTATGTGTTTAAAAAAATAGTTTTACTAAACAAGTGGTAGAATTGATTGCTATTTCTCCCTGAATGTTATAAAAACCATGAATCTTAACATCAATATAATGGTAAGCCACATGCTTTCTGTCTGTATCTTATTATTGCTATGAGAAAGACAATTTAACAATATTTGCAACATTGATCATTCTACTTTATAAGTTACGCCTGAATTTTATCTTAGTAATAATTATCATATTCAAAATATTATCATATTCACAAAATTTCATGCTGCAATGGAAAAACAGTATTTTCCAGTGTATAGATTATGAAACTGAGACAAAATATTTTTATAATTATAGTAATATTCTTTCTAAGTATAAAGAACCTGTTTGTTTGTTTTTTTGGTTGGTTGGTTTTTGTTATGAGTCAATCTCCAGTATTATGGCATGTATTTTTAGCCCCTGATATAAGAAGTACTTAGATATCTACTAAATGTGTGAATGAGAACACAAATTTTACTTGACTCTGAGTTGTATTAGGAGATAAAAATGGACTCTTCAGATTCATATTGCATATTTATAGCATGATGAATGAAAACTATTTTCTTCATTTGTAAATGATTTGAGTTAAGGGAAACCTTGGTAAAATTAATAAATGTTTTCTGAAAGAAAAATATTTTCTGTTGGTAAAGAATCAAACCAAAAATGAGAACCAAGAACCTGTCTATGGATGTCTTAATTAGATAAACTTTGATGTAATTCTCATTTTCCTTATTCTTACATTCACTCATTCAATGCTTCATCAGTTACTTAGAGAGGTTGCTGTGTGTCCCAGATTGCTTTTGGTGACACAAGTGAACAAGAATGCCCCTGTCCTCAGATGAATTTGTTTATGCTGCATGTACTCGTGAAAGTAAACATACCAGATTTGGGGGAGGGGGTGGACACAAATAAAAAATCTCGAATCTCACAATAGCTCCAAATAGTGTATAATAAGGGGTTCTTTATTAAAGGGGAACTCACCAGTCACAATGGGGAACGGGAGTGGAATCCAGCATCAAATTGCGGTGAGCAGGAAGAGAGATAGACCCTGGGTGCCAGTGCCTTTTTTGTACCCAAGGCTACACCTAACCTGGTCCAGCCTCTCAAAGTCCTTTTACTGAATGAGGTTCCCCATTACCTCCCCACTTTGTCTAAATAAGAGTGTTCTAAACCCAGTGCAAAACTGTATAAAATAAGAAAAGATATCAAGTATAAAAATTAGAATTACAACTAGTACAAACAATATTAAGCAAGAAACATATACTAAATCTTTCAATTATTATTATATCCTAAGGTGTCTAAGTCTTGTAATAAAAATGGTTTGGCTAAGTCATAAGAGGAAAGTAAATATGACTATCAAGACATCAATCTCATTGAAGGCCAGAGGAAGGGAGATAATAGTACTTGAGTAGGCAACAAGAGCAATCAAGCAGCTTCCAAACCAGAGGACAGAGACTGGCTACCTGGGCAATCACCCAAAGTATCATTTGCAATGTTGGAGCAACCAACTTTGGCTAAGGCTTAGAGTAACTGACGGACCAATTTCAGAGTTAGGAACAATTTCACAACCATCATACCCTGTCTTGACGAAGTATGGTGGTATTTTTTCTGGTATCTTCCTTGTCCAGTCTGGGCACTGTGCATTTTGTCATGGTTGAGAAATGGGAGTTTCTTGCCCAAACGTTAGTTTTGTCAAGAAGAAAACAATATCTTAATGGAGTGACTTTGGTATCCAACATTCTCTTCAGAATAGATTGGTGCTGCCAAAAGCAATCATGTCTCATGTCAACAGAACCCAAAATTATTTAAATGCCATATTCTACAGTTCTTTGAAGTGTTTGAAGATCTATCTAAAGAATCTGATTCTTTAATTCTATTGCTTTTGGGATAATTGCTATTAATCACAATTTATCACAAGCTCTTCCCAGTGTTCATTGTCTTTCCATCATTTTACAATTTTATCTTTAGTAAAAGGCACTGTAATCTCTGCTGAGTTTATTCCTGCTACTTGACAAAGTCTCAATTCTCCTTTTATACATAATTCAAGGGCCTTTTCCATATAAGTTTTTAATTTTTTACTTGCTTTATGTGATAAAAATATCCATTCTAAGATAAATTCCTATAGCAGAAATTCTGGAAGGCAATATGGCTAGAATACAATTAAGATTTGGATCCACCATATCCATATGTTATTCTGTAACTTCTCTTCAGCAACGTTTAATTCTTTCTCAGCTTCAGTTGTTAATTCCCTGGAAAATGCTGTTCATACCCTAACCCTCAGTATTATAATCAAACATCTCAACATACATTGTACACAAAATCTATTCACCCATTGGTGCAGATCTTACCTTTAAGTCTCCAAGTATCTTTTTGGCATTCTAAGCTGTTACTTTCAAATGTCACTGATTCAATAAATACTCATCTAACTTCTGGGTCTGTTACTTCTCTTTGTACAGCCTTAGTTATTCTTTGTAAAAAGTCACTAAAAGGTTCTCTCTGTTCCTGTTTAACCCTGGTATCTGATTCGATTATTTTTTCACAGTTCTTGAATCCTCTCCCAAGCATGTAAGACTCCTCTGTTCTTAATATAGAACCTGATGCTGTGGGTTTAAGTATCAGCTCTAGCCAAGAATTTGATCTTGGGAAGCCTCAAATCCTTTTACTCTTCCCTGTTCTAAATTTTTGCCTCTGCTCACTAGTAGCACTTCCATAGCAGTTGTGGTCTGTCTTCAAGGACTTTCTGAAACTAATTGATTCCAACCCTGTGGGGTGACCTTATTACTTGAAGCCCAAGCATTCACCATTTCCCTAACAAATGGCAAGTGCAAGCCATAAGATAATATTGCTTGCTTAATTTCTTTTAGGTCACTCATATTTATAGGTTGTTGTTTACATTCTTTGAATACTTTAGGCTTATCAGAAGAGACTACTAGATAAACAGTTAAAACTCTGACTATACCATACTGGACTCTGCCATGTAATGTTGAAGCTAAATCCTGTTCTTGTACTTTCTTTCCCTGCTCATTAGTTGTGATAATTTCCTCAATCTTTCAAATCTTTTTACTACTGCCTTTTTAAAGTCTTAATTTCCTGTACTGCATACAGTTCTAGTGCCTTTGTTGATTTATTTGGCTTCCAGTTCTTATTCTGTACATATGATTCCAAGGTATGAAATTTGTCCAGTAAATATAACGTCTCATCCTTGGTCATTGTTTGGTTGATGTGCATATTGCCTTCTTGGAGAGATACCCTATATGTTAACCTATCATAAGTTTTTTTTTCTAAGCGATTCTGATTGATAAATTCAACATAAATTCTTTCAGAAAATTTCTCAGCACCCTTTGAGGTGGATTCAAATTTTTTCTGTCAATTTAAGGCTATCCTTTTCTGTAAAGACTATTCCATTTTTAAAAGTGTCTCATTCTTGACTCTGTTATCAAAAGATTTTCTAAGGATATCATATGGAAAACAAAGCTAATCCCTCAAATCAAATAAATGGATATATAAGGAAAATCACATAGACTTGCAAAATATTATCTATAGTATAAGCAAGATTGTTATTAAATTCCTGAATAGTAATATTGTCAGTTATCATATAACTTTCAAATTTATTAATTCACTTACCTCTCTTAGGAAATTTCAGTGAATTGGTTTGGGTGTAAGAAGTTTTATTGGCCAGCAGGTGTCATGGTTGCGGTTGCCTGGAGAAGAGATGTAAGCATCCTTGAACAGTTCTGCTTTGATTTCGCACATTGTTGCCTACTTAGATACTGACAAATTTGTTTCATTTAATAAATTAAGAGCAGTTATTAAGGACAATTAAAGCAATTCTGTACCCAGAGAAAGTTTTGTAGTGGCCAGAATAGGAAAGAAACCCAAGGCTTTCCATCAGTCGAGAGTCATGATGGGTACAATGGCAGCCTGTGGTGGGAAAGTCAGCGTCTTGGCAGTGGCAGGTGGGCTGCAGGCAAGAGATGTGCCCAGGCTGGCAAACCATTAACATTACACGGGGTTCCTGATAAGCATGGACTTGTTCCCACGTGGGCAC
This sequence comes from Microtus oregoni, assembly GCF_018167655.1. Taxonomy (NCBI): domain Eukaryota; kingdom Metazoa; phylum Chordata; class Mammalia; order Rodentia; family Cricetidae; genus Microtus; species Microtus oregoni. Next base: position 16,755 of record NW_024543090.1, read on the forward strand.
CAGATGCAAGGGAATGCACGGGATGGGGGAAATGCAAATAAAGTAATTCCACACTACTTCTGAATAGGATATATTAAGGGTTTTTTTTATTAAGGGGGAACTTACAGAACACAATTGGGAGCAGAAGTGGAATTCAATGTCAAGGCAAGTTAAGGAGAGGGAGGGAGGGAGGGAAGGAGGGAAAGAGAGAGAGAGAGAGAGAGAGAGAGAGAGAGAGAGAGAGAGAGAGCCAGCGGGTCCAAGCCTCTTTTGTAACCAAAGCCACTCTCAACCTGGTCCAGCCTTTCAAAAGTCATTTGCTGAAAGCAGTTCCCCATCATACTCTGACCTAGAGATTTCTGTCAATGTGAGCTTTCACACTGTCTGTCTTCATTCAATCTCCTTTCCACCGTATTTCCAAATGAAGATGATAAATCCTTTCTTTGCAAAGCTGCTATGTAGGTAATTTATGGAGGATGTAAGTGAATATAAATATGGAAAGAAAAAAGACAATGTTATTGTAGAAATAACAGATGACTAATCAACATCATCTTGCTAACTTCTCTATCTAACAAAATAATATTAAAATTGTTGAAAAAATTTACAGGCATATATCCTATTTTTCCTACTTTTTTTACGCAAACTGATTTTTGATTTTATACAGTTTATTCTGAACACAGCTCTTCCTTTGATTTTCCTAGAACTTCTCCACTAAAGTAGAAAATTCAATGGGATTTCTTTTGCTAGTATTGTCAGCTAATAAAAATTAACATTTATTGTTTACGATAATATAAATTAAAGTGAAAATTGTGTTGCATATTATACACACACACACACACATACACACACACACACACACATATATATATATATATATATATATATATATATATATATATTATATGTGTTCTAAGATTATCAATTAAATAGGCTGTTGGTAACCACTATAGGAAGACAAAAGTTCCTTGACTGTGGTATTACAATTTATACAGAAGAACCCATAGTGTACTAGCATGATCACAAAGTATGACTATTCTTGAGAAGAATTTAGAAGCATACTACTCCCATTCTGCACTTCTTTTCCATAAGTCACATTGTAGGATAATTGTATAAGAAATCTTCGAAACTACCCAAACTAGACAACCCTCCATTGCCTGTCACTGGTGAAATAGGAATTTACTCTGTTTAATGGTATTCAATAAGATGGGAAAATGATTTACAAGAAACAGAAATATCAGTGAATCACATAAACACAAACAGAAAAAAACACAGCCTAATTTAAAAGAGGACTTAGCCTATTATGCCAGAGTGTGTCAGAATACGTGACCCCAAAAGATAACACCTTAGGGCAAGGGACATTTGAAGTAAAGACAATCAGCAACGTAACAGTGCATGGGGCTTCCTGTAGCTCCTCCTGCTCCTAAAAAAATGAAAACCTCATGTAGAAGAGAGCACCATAAGGCAGGACAGAAGTAGTATTCTTAGCATGAAGAAAAGGAGGCCAATTCTACGAATATCTATATAAGCAAATCTTGCTAAATGCTTTCATATCTTTTTAGTTGCTTCATCCAATTAACGAATGCAGTCCAGGCTCCTTGGCCTTGCCATGTGTTCCCAATTTACTATTGTTTGTCCAATTCAGTATGTAACTATTTGACATTAATTGCTTTATTGAATTCTCATTTCCTTCTGAGAGCCCCTGTGTTATTTGAAGCTCATATTAAATGAATTTGTAGGTGTTATTCCAGTTAATTGCTTTTATGTCTATTTAATTCTCAGGCCTAGCTGAAAATCCTGAGGATAAAGGGGAAAAATTATTTTCTAACAACCTTGTTAATATAAACTTTAAAAAGAAAAATAAAACTAAATCAATCCAGTGAGAAAAACAAGGTTAATAATTTACTACTTTAGAAATCAGGAAAGTACAAAAACTGAGAAGAGATTTTAAATATTGGGTAGAGTCTTCTTGATTGGAACAAAAGTTTAAATATATATTCTATATATTTACACTTATGAAAAGTTGCAACCATTTACTTTCTTTTTCTGAAGTCCACATAAATTAAAGTGTTGACTGTGTAGAAGAGAGAAATGTAATTAGGAAGAAAAGAAGGAGATAGGAGGGTGAGAGGGAGGGAGGAAGGAAGGCACGGAAGGATAGAGGAAGGGAGAGAGAGAAAGAATAGTGATGGAGGGAGGGAATCACATCACTCTTTGAAGCATTCAAATGCCAAATAAAATATTTTCTATCTACTTTGAAACTACATTTTGGTGCATGTGTTCACATTCATATGTGAATTCATGTACACATACACACAAACACACAGAAAAGTAATATGATAATAGGTATATTTAGAGAACCATCTGCAAAAGTAACTTCTGTGGGACCTGATGACTAAATTCACATCATACTCCTTTTCCTAACGAACCATCTCGCCAGCCCCAATAAAACATTTTTGCTATAAATGTAGACAACTGTCAAAAATTGTCTGAACCCTAATTAGGGAGAATAGGGTCATCATAGAAGAAAAGCCCACACAGTGCCAACAATACATGAATGAATATTTACCCATGTGTCTGTATGTAGACCATAGCTATCTTCCTGCCAAAGACAACAGATATCCTGGAACTAGAGTTAAGAAAGACTGTGAAGTACCATCTAGTTCTGTGATCTAATAGAAAACCCTGAAAGAGAAGCAAGTGCTAGAGACCAATGTTCCAACTTCTAGCCCTAAACATATTTTTATATATGAAAAGAAAAAAAATAAATTAAAAAATTAAAAAAAAACGAGTCTACCACCAATAGAAGTAATTTAATATATTATGTAGATATCTAATATATATTTTAAAGTTTATTCTTATGACCAATTTTTTCTTACTTTATACAAAGGCTTTGCATAAGGACCTAATTTTATATCTTTAAATACCTTTTTCCCCCAATCACATCATATTCTGATATCCTGGCATTGATGATTACAACAGCTTAATATTATCTATTTTAATTTGGAAAAATTAGGTTAGGGACATTAGATTAGATATTCCAAAATTTGGCTAATATACCTTATATGTATATGAGAAAGTGGAAAGACAGAGGGATTATATACACATAAATCCCTATATGCGTATAGTAGCAATTGTTGGAAAAGAATCTAAATTCAAAGGAGCACAAAGAGGGAGAGCTTCAAAGAAGGAAAGAAAATAGAGAATATTGTAAAAAAATACAATCTTAAATTAAATGTTTGATTTTTTTGGAAGAAGGGGGTTTAAAGTCAACATAAGGCAGCCTTTTTTTTTTAAATAAGAGTAATGTTAATTGTTCTCAGAACTGGACTTTTTCATCAAAATTTAGCTTTTTTCTTTTGTATTAATGAAATATGACTGGCTGAATTCCTCACATATTGAGAGAGAGGTCAGACTGATGAAAGGTAGTTAGTCTTACTTAAAATCAAGTCATCACTCTTTTATAGAACAATAAAACACATTTTACTAAAAAATTTAGTTCCAAGAATTAATAATGAGACTTTAAAAAAAAGGCAGGGAAAGTGTAGTGCTCTGACCAGTGTGTGAAACTTTGAAGACCTTTCATGTTTTTGAGAAATGTCTGTAGAAACAACAACATGCGAAGACGACTAGGTGGAATTGTTGAGCTTGACTTTATTTTATACAATACTGTAAAGGAGAAGTTGAGTCATTTTAAAGAGGAAATGACAGGATAATGCTGCACAGAAGAAAGACAACCCAACTGGTAATGTATATCCTGCACTAGAAAAAGAAAGAGTGAAGAAAAAAAGGGAAGAAAAGAAAATATTGCAGTACAGTCAAGGTTAGAATGAGGATTCCCCCAGGGAAACTTATGGCATCAGTGAGAGAAGGAAGAATAGTATAGCACAGGCAATATGGGCGTTGAATACAAATTGGTGAGAACAGAGCATTGAATGAAAATAAGAGTTTAGTAAACCATGCTTGCATTCCGTCATTCATCCTACTTATTTCTCTCATGTTTTTGTTTTTCCTGAAGAAATGAACTCTCTTTCTCTCTCTCTCTCTCATACACACACACACACACACACACACACATACACACAAACAACTACATTGTACAGAACTGGGAAAATGCTAACTTTGATTTTAACTATTTTCTTTCTAATATGCTGGTGTTATGTTGTTCAATATAAAACATGTGGATGGGAATATAGAATATCAGAGAAGTATCATTTCTTGAAAATTTTGTGATGGAGGAAGGTCATTGGCTAATAAAGAAACTGCTTGGCCCTGATAAGATAGAACATAGGTGGGTGGAGTAAACAGAACAGAATGCTGGGATGAAGAGGAAATGAGCTCAGACACCATGCTCCCCTCTCCCGGGCAGATGCGATGAAGCAAACCGCCAGGTCAGACATGCTGAATCTTTCCCGGTAAGACTGGTGTTACACAGATTACTAAAAATGGGTTAGGCAAAATATGAGAATTAGCCGGTAAGAGGCTAGAGCTAGTGGGTCAAGTAGTGTTTAAATGAATACAGTTTGTGTGTTGTTATTTTGGGGCACAAGCTAGCCAGGTGGCCGGAGGCTGGGTGGCAGGAATGCAGCCCGCAGCTCACACAACAATTTTGTAAAATAAAATACAAAAACTAGGACTAGAAGAACCGAGGCTGTTATAATAATCTTTCTATGTATAAAGCATACATTTTTAAATTAAAATATAGTGATGTGATTTTCCCCTTTCCTTTTCTCCTTCTTATCTTTCCCATGTCTCCTTTCTCCAAATGCCTCCATCTCAATCCCTATCTATGGCACAACTAGACAGACAGAGAGGTAGAAGCTCAAATACATAAATAAAACCTGTTTAATCCATTTATATTATTTTTGTGTATTTGATTTCAGGAAAAACCACTTTGTATTGGATAAACAATTAGGGCATGGTGCTGACCACAATTAAAATGAGTCTTTCTAAATGAACTAAGAAAATTAAAATAATCCCTCTGTGGCATGCCTGGAAGTCCATTTCTTCGTTGTTTCTAGATTCTGAAAAGTTCACAAGTAATACCAAGCACTGCACCAATAAATATAGACACACGAGAGAAACACAGGTGCAGTTCTAAGCCAAAATGGAGACAATTTGTTTTTCAAAGTACAGAAAACAATTTTCTTCTCAGTTAATTATGTTAATTTGATTTTGACAACACACTATGGTTTTGACAACATCTATTTTTAGAGAGATGACAATCCATATGAAACATGCATTTAATTTATTAAGTCTATAATAACTAGACTAGATTCACAATAAGATACAGCAAAGTGTTGTCAATAGCCTTATGTTAACTAAATATGCTATAGTTGAAAGCAGCCCAAGGGTTTTGCATTTTGCCAATAAAAGTGAAGCATATCTTAGAACAGAAAATTTCTGAAACTTTAGCTAGTATTCGAATTTTATTTTCATTGAGATAGTATATATATTTATATTAAAAATACCTATCAATAATATAAATTATTCTTTTGTTTAAACACAAATTGCTTCTGTTGAGATATGACTAATAACTTCCATGTAGCTATCTACTAGCTATGCATATCTTTGTAAATTAATTTCTAAATTTTTTATTGACTGCATATAAGGTTCTTTAATTTTTCTTTGAACTCATGATAATATCTTTTTGGATCTCTTTTTAATTAAAGGAATAAATCAAACCACTCACATTTCCATTTAATATTTGTGTGAAAGTCAGAATTAAAATTTTTAAATCCAATTATCCTTTAACTTTGTGAATTTGCTCATTGATTGACTGCAAATCTAAACCTATTAAATTAAAATGTTATTTCTGTTTCTTGATATGTGTATTCCATACAAAAATGTTTCTCACATGTAAGTGTCTTGCAATTTATGTGGGGTATAACATGCTTAGCACAGTGTCTTCTCCTTACCCTAACAATTAGATTTTCTTTTCCTTCTATATTGTAAACTGTTGTGTTTCTTGGTATTTAATAGATATTATACCTACATATATGTCAATTAGTAATAAAGAAAAATGAAAAAAGATTTTCAGATAAATTAATATATGGAAGTGGTGACGAAGAATTTTATATAGATTCAAAAATATAGTAAACATTATAAGCACTACAGTCACCAATGTGTCAAGTGTTTTCTCCACCCTTCCTACTTAGTTTCCACTCAGGATATTAAAGTTTCTAATTAAGAATAAAAAATAACTTTAATGTTTAATTCACATTTAAATGTTTCTTTTCTCCAATATATTCAGGGAATTAACCAGAATTGTATATGGAAGGAGAAAACTAGGAAAAAGTAATTGTTGACTTTTCACATAATGGCATAAATATCTGTGAGGGAGAGGTGACCAGCTGGAGAGTTTAGAACTTAAAGTATAGTCCATTGAATTCTGTCTTCTGTTTATTTTTATGTAGAAGGATGTTTTACTTGCCTGTATATCTATGTAAAATACACATATCCTGTGTCAGTGGAGTACAGAAAAGGAGAGTTGAAGCTACTTGAACTAGTAAAAGGCAGGCATAAACAGTTGAGTGTGTGCTGAAAATCTAACTCAGACCTCTGGAAGAGATCCAGTCATCTTAACTACTTAGCCACCCAGCCCTTCTTTTGTTTTTATAGTCTGGGTTGATGGAGGAAGGTCATTGGCTAATAAAGGCACTGCCCTGGCCCAATTTATTGGTTAGAGGATAGGTGGGAGGAGAAAACAGGACAGAACGCTGGGAGGAAGAGGAAGTGAGGTCAGAGACTCCACAGCTCTCTCGGGAGCAGATGCCTCAGAGAGAGACGCCATGCCCCACTCCCGGGATGAAGCTCTGACCCAGGATGGACTAGGCTAGAATCTCCCCGGTAAGCGCACCTTGGGATGCTACACACAGATGATTAGAAATGGGCTAAATTAATATGTGAGAATTAGCCTAGAAGAGACTGGGCCAAGCAGTGATTAAATGAATACAGTTTGTGTGTTGTTATTTCGGAGCATAAGGTAGCCGAGCAGGCGGCTGGGGTGCTGGGAACGCAGCCCCGCCGCTCTTATTACTTCATATGGCGCCCACGTGGACAACTGCTTCCACATAAAGCCTGAGACAGCTTGGGAAGTAATTCTAGAACAAAATGAAAGCATTGTGCCTGGTTTCTTGGGAGCAGCTATTTCTAGGTTCTACTCTGCTTGCTAGAGGCAAGCAAGCGCCTTATCTAAGAGAGGCTTCCTGACTCAGCTTTAGCTGCAAAGCCTGCAGCTCATTAAGAGGTCCTGCCACGAAACACTTAAATAGTGTTGACGAAAAGCTGAACACATGCTTTTCGGTTTTCAGCCATAGCAGGAAAAAAGCTGCGCCGTTTAAAAATGCCAGCTTTCTGGGCCATCCTGCCAGGGCAAACTCTGACTGTTTGAGGCAGGAGGGCCGGCTACCAAGAGAGGACTTGAGTGTTGTCTGTTGTAGCTTGCTGGCTGGCAGGGACCTTGAAATGCCATACAGTTGTAGTACTAGGGGCGCGGTGCTGCATTCTCAGCGCCCCCAGCCGCCTGCCCGGCTAGCTTATGCCCAAAATAATTACACAGACACTGTACTCATTTAATCACTGCTTGGCCCTTTAGCCCTAGCCCTTACTGGCTAATTCTGTTATCCTGATCAACCCATCTCTAATAATCGGTGAGCACCGGTCTTACCGGGAAAGGTTCAGCATGTCTAACCTGGCGGCTTGCTTCATGGCGTGTGTCTGCCCAGGAGCGCAGCATGGTGTCTCTCTCTGGCGTCTGCTGCTGAGAGCAGAGCTTTCGAGTCTCTGACCTCACTTCCTCTTCCTCCCAGCGTCCTGTTCTGTTTACTCCTCCCACCTATCCTCTAACCAATAAAATGGGCCAGGGCAGTTCCTTTATTAGCCAATGACCTTCCTCCATCATTTCCCCTTTTTCGATTTAAACAAACAAACAAAAAAAGGCTTTAACATAGCAAAATTACATATAACAAAACAGTTATCTAGTAAAAGTTACAATAATCTTTGTCATAACTAAGGAAAACTATAACTATAACTAACTATTCTTAACTCCATCAAAGACTCCAGAAAGATACAATACTACCTAAGCAAACAAGAAAAAAGCAACTTTTAAAACTCTAGAAATGACAGCGACATCTCGCTGCCTGGACAGTCACCCAAAGTTCCTCTGTACCGTTGGGGCATCCATCTTCATGCCTTCAGGCCCATGGTATCCAGCAGACATTTCCATAAAGCAGGAAAATTCAAAGTCAGTTCAGTCACTATCTGTTGTGTCCTGCAGAATGTCTCGCAGACTCTTTCATGAATCAGGAACCCCGAAAGATCATCTCACCTTAGGCAAGTTCAGTAGTCCTCTCTCTGTGGGTTCTCTGTGTCCAGTTTATGCAATAGTCCAGGCAAGAGCAGTTTCTTGCCCAAATGGCTATCAAACTCCATAACGAGCCTCTTCGATGCCCATCTTCCTCTTGAAGTAGATTGGTGCTGCCAGGAGCAGAGTGTCTCATTGTCATGAAAAGTCCTCAGTTATTAAAACATTAAATGTCCTATTCTGTAATCTTTGAAAGACATGAAGAATGTCTATCTAAAATATATCTACGCACATCTAGAAAATATTAACTAACATGACTACAAGCTTTACTATTATCGATGATTATCCATTAACAACATATATTTCTTAATTATACAGTACATATTTAAATGAACTACACAATCACAATACCTTAATCAAAACCAGAAACACTTATACATATAACAAAATTGACCTTAAATCTCTATCAATAAAGCAAAATCTATACTAATGCAAATTATTCATATCTATATCATATCCCCCTTTAAATGTAAAAGAACATTTATAAACATTTTTTGGGAATTTGGGCGCAGTTATTTCTCTCCAAACTGCTTCCTGCTGAATGGGGGCGTCGTTAATTTGGTCTTTCATGGTATAACCTGTGTGCTAGTTTCATCTCAGTTGGCAGTTCAGCGAAGCAATTTTTTGAAGGCGTTCACACCAACACTTCAGGAGGGCGTGGTCCATCATACCAAATCGGAATAGAAGAAATGAACAGCGTCTCATCCTCTGTGAAAACAAAATAAGAAACTCCTTTCCAAAGTATCATGTCTTTAGATCCAAATTTCAAATTTAAGGCATTTTCAAAGTATCTATGTTGGATTAGTTCAGCAGCATTTATAAACAAATATCTTTTAGCAGTTGTTTGTCCTTCCTCAGCATTTAAACAATTCAAAGAGAGCATAATATCATACAGTATCAAAATTCTCTGTTTATTTTCCATCTTATTACACCTTTGTTTTAACCTCTATTACATTTATTTTTACTTTTAACTTTTTGCTTTTTGAGACAGGTTCTCTGTATCTTTGACCTGAAGTAGCTCTGTAGACCAGGCTGTCTTTGAACTCTCAGAGATCCGCCTGTCTCTGCCTCCCAGGCATTCGGGATTAAAGGTGTACACTGCTACACCTTGAACTCACAGAGATCTGTTTGTCTCTGCCTTCTAGGCACTGGGATTAAAGGCGTGTGCTACCACACACAACAACTCTCTTCCTTTTTTTTTGTTTTTTTTTTTTTACTTTAAGAACTTTAACTTTTAGTCTGCATATATTTTTGACACACTTTAAACCATTCAGAAATTTTTTCTGTCTTTGAATCTCTCTTTACTGTATATCTCTCTTTTTCTGACCACATGAATCTTTAATTTACCAAGCAATCTCAGTAGGATTAAAGGCGTGGCTTTGCCAGCTAGATCCAGTCCATTCCTTAGCTTTCCAGCCTCATGGCGGAGGTACTGGCTGTAGCCAGCAAGCGAACTTCAACAGCCTGTGCTTGAAAACCGCCTGCGTAAAAGAGTCAGAGTTTGTCCTGGCAGGACAGCCCAGAAAGCCGGCATTTTTAAACGGCGCAGCTTTTTTCCTGCTATGGCTGAAAACCGAAAAACATGCGTTCAGCTTTTCGTCAACACCGTTTAAGTGTTTCGTGGCAGGACCTCTTAATGAGCTGCAGGCTTTGCAGCTAAAGCTGAGTCAGGAAGCCTCTCTTAGATGAAGGCGCACGCTTGCCTCTAGCAAGCAGAGTAGAACCGAGAAATTGCTGCTACCAAGAAACCAGGCACAATGCTTTCATTTTGTTCTAGAATTACTTCCCAAGCTGTCTCAGGCTTTATGTGAAAGCAGTTGTCCACGTGGGCGCCATATGTAGTAATTAGGGGGCAGCGGCGGGGCTGCGTTCTCAGCATCCCCGGCCGCCTGCTCGGCTAGCTTATGCCCCAAAATAATTACACAGACACTGTATTCTTTTAAGCACTGCTTGGCTCTTTAGCTCTAGCACTTACAGGCTAATTCTCACATATTAATTTAGCCCATTTCTAATCATCTGTATGTAGCACCCCAAGGTGCGCTTACCGAGGAGATTCTAGCCTAGTCCATCCTGGTTCGGAGCTTCATCCTGGGAGCGGGGCATGGCGTCTCTCTCAGGCGTCTGCTCCCGAGAGAGCTGTGGAGTCTCTGACCTCACTTCCTCTTCCTCCCAGCGTCCTGTTCTGTTTACTCCTCCCACCTATCCTCTAACCAATAAAATGGGCCAGGGCAGTTCCTTTATTAGCCAATGACCTTCCTCCATCATACAGTTGTTGCAGTAAACATAGCTACAGCCTGTATATCCGCCATGAGGCTGGAAAGCTAAGAAATGGACTGGATCTAGCTGGCAAAGCCACGCCTTTAGTCCTACTGAGATTGCTTGGTAAATTAAAGATTCATGTGGTCAGAAAAAGAGAGATATACAGTAAAGAGAGATTCAAAGACAGAGAAAATTTCTAAATGGTTTGAAGTGTGTTAAAAATATATGCAGACTAAAATTTAAAGTTCTTAAAGTAACAAAAAATGTTGTGTGTGGTAGCACACGCCTTTAATCTCAGTGCCTAGAAGGCAGGGACAAACAGATCTCTGTGAGTTCAAGGTGTAGTAGTGTACACCTTTAATCCCGAATGCCTGGGAGGCAGAGACAGGCAGATTTCTGAGAGTTCAAAGACAGCTTGGTCTACAGAGTTACTTCAGGTCAAAGATACAGAGAACCTGTCTCAAAAAGCAAAAAGTTAAAAGTAAAAATAAACAAAATAGAGGTTAAAACAAAGCGTACAAAGATGGAAAATACACAGAGACTTTTGATACTGTATGCTATTATGCTCTCTTTGAATTGTTTAAATGCTGAGGAAGGAGAAACAGATGCTAAAAGATATTTATTTATAAATACTGCTGAACTAATCCAACATAGATATTATGAATTTGGATCTAAGGATATGATACTTTGGAAAGGAGTTTCTTATTTTGTTTTCACAGAGGATGAGACGCTGTTCATTTCTTCTATTCCGATTTGGTATGATGGACCACGCCCTCCTGAAGGGTTGGTGTGAATGCCTTCAAAAAATTGCTTCACTCAAATGCCAACTGAGATGAAACTAGCACACAGGTTATACCATAAAAGACCTACTTAACGATGCCCCCATTCAGCAGGAAGCAGTTTGGAGAGAAAAAACTGCGCCCATGTTCCCAAATATGGTTTATAAACATTCTTTTACATTTAAAGGGGGATATGATATAGGTATGAATAATTTGCATTAGTATAGATTTTGCTTTATTGATAGTGATTTAAGGTCAATTTTGTTAAATGTATATGTATTTCTGATATTGATTAAGGTATTGTGATTGTGTAGTTCATTTAAAAATGTAATGTATATTGGTAGTTAATAGATAATCATAATAGTCAAGTTTGTAGTCATGTTAGTTAGATTTTCTAGATATATAGAGATATATTTTAGATAGACATTCTTCATGTCTTTCAAAGATTACAGAATAGGACATTTAATGTTTTAATAACTGAGGACTTTGCATGACAATGAGATACTCTGCTCCTGGCAGCACTAATTTACTTCAAGAAGAAGATGGGCATCGAAGAGGCTCGTTATGGAGTTTGATAGCCATTTGGGCAAGAAACTGTTCTTGCCTGGACTATTGCATAAACTGGACAAAGAGAACCCGCAGAGAGAGGACTGCTGAACTTGCCTAAAGGTGAGATGATCTTTCGGGGTTCCTGATTCATGAAAGAGTCTGCGAGACATTCTGCAGGACACAACAGATAGTGACTGAACTGACTTTGAATTTTCCTGGTTTATGGAAATGTCTGCTGGATAGCATGGGCCTGAAGGCTGAAGATGGATGCCCCAACGGTACAGAGGAACTTTGGGTGACTGTCCAGGCAGCAAGATGTCTCTGTCATTTCTAAGGTTTTCAAAGTTGCTTTTTTCTTGTTTGCTTAGGTAGTATTGTATCTTTCTGGAATCTTTGATGGAGTTAAGAATAGTTAGTTATAGTTTTCCTTAGTTATGATGAAGATTATTGTAACTTTTACTTGATAACTGTTTTGTTATATGTAATTTTGCTATGTTAAAGTTAAAGCCTTTTTTTTTTTTGTTTAAACCGAAAAAGGGGAAATGATGGAGGAAGGTCATTGGCTAATAAAGGCACTGCCCTGGCCCAATTTATTGGTTAGAGGATAGGTGGGAGGAGAAAACAGGACAGAACGCTGGGAGGAAGAGGAAGTGAGGTCAGAGACTCCACAGCTCTCTCGGGAGCAGATGCCTCAGAGAGAGACGCCATGCCCCACTCCCGGGATGAAGCTCTGACCCAGGATGGACTAGGCTAGAATCTCCCCGGTAAGCGCACCTTGGGATGCTACACACAGATGATTAGAAATGGGCTAAATTAATATGTGAGAATTAGCCTAGAAGAGACTGGGCCAAGCAGTGATTAAATGAATACAGTTGGTGTTGTTGTTATTTCGGGGCATAAGCTAGCCGAGCGGGCAGCCGGGGTGCTGGGGACGCAGCCCCGCCGCCCTTATTACTTCACTGGGTAATTAAATATATAATATGGTTCATTGTGATAAGAAAAAAATATTTCAATTCTGTAGGAATTTTTTACAGATGCACTGGGGAACATTTCTTAGGTTGTTTGTAAACATGGAAAGGAAAACTTTCTAAAGACTTTGAAGTAGATGGTAATCTGAACCAAGTTCTTAGGAGCACAAGTACCATTCTGAGAGGCTAAAAAATTATGAATACTGTGAAATTTAATAAAACATGGAAAGATTGAGATTTGAATTAAACATTAAGGCTTAGTTATAACTTTTATTGTTATTTTTAGGAATGATTAAAGGCAAGATTTTAACATTTTGTGACTACATTTTCAAATGCACTAGTGGTTTTCATTTTGACATTTTTATAATACACAATAAATTTCAATTTTTTTCACATCTCTCTTGTCTTCCGCCCATTTCCACCAATCTCTTTCCTCTTGCACCTCACTTGTCTTCTCCCCCGTGTCTTTTCTTAGGACACATGTCTTATAGGAGCAGGAATGAGAATTGTCAGAAAAACATGAAGACTGGAATCCTAAATGACATATGATATTGCAGGATCTGGAGTATCTTTAACAGTTTTCAGAGTTCACTGATATGTTAACACTATAACTGTCAACACTAATAGTAATTATAATACTTACATGTAAGCATGTGGCAGAGAATGCTTAGGGCCATTTCAGAAAATTTTGGTAATTCTGTCCTTATATTACATAAAAAATCTAGAAAATTCTTCAACTCACACACAAATTTTAATGTTAAACTTTCTAATGAAATACAAACCAAAGATACATTAATCAGATTCTTGAAGATCAAGAATAAGGATAGGAAAATAGTAAACTCTTAATTTTGTCTGAATAAGCAATAATGTTTCTAGAAAATCAGAAATCTTTATAGGAACAATAAAAACATGGCAAGCCATAATATACAACATTCTTTGTTCTGCACTGAAGTATTTCAAGCAACATTTGTTACTGCCTTATTAATGATATGTATATTAAATTTGCACATGTGTTCTCTGAGTCAATACCTCTATAAAATCATACAATGTAATACAAGCAATCACATTCAGAAATACCTGAGATATGTAAGCTATCCAATTTTTAACTTAATTTTTGTATATGTGCATTCAAAACCTTTTTCTTGTTACAAGAATTTGTGTGACACCTACCTTAAAGTACACAGTTTGATATAGGATCAGGCCCCACTGTTTAAGAAACTGAGCTCTGTGTGATGATTGTTTTCTTTTCCTTTCTTTTTAATTTATTTTGTTCATTCAAAAATTTACACTTTCCCATTTCCTCCCATTCCCCTCCCACTCCCCCACTCACCCCCTGCCTCCCCCTCCCTCCTCAAAAGAGGGCTGGGAACCCTGCCCTGTGGGAAGTCCAAGGCTCTCCTACCTACATCCAGGCCTAGGAAGTTTTGCATCCAAATAGACTAGGGTCCCAAAAAGCCAGTACGTGCAGTAGAAGCAAGTCCCAGTGCCTTTATCAATGGCTTCTCAGTCAGCTCCCATGGTCGGCCACACTCAGAGAGTCTGGTTTGATCACATGCTTATTCAGTCCTGGTCCACCTGGATTTGGTGAGCTCCCATTAGAACAGTCACACTCTCTCAGTGGGTGGAGCAACCCCTGGCAGTCCAGACTTCCTTGCTCATCTTTTGCCTCCTTCTGCTCTTCAACTAGACCTTGGGAGCTCAGTCCGTTGCTCTGATGAGGGTCTCTGTCTCTATCTCCATCCATCGCCAGATGAAGATTCTATGGTGATATTTGAGATAATCATCAGTGTGATAACCGGGCAAGGACAGTTCAGACACGCTTTGCTCTGCTGCCCAAGTTCATAGCAGCATTATTTGTAATAGCCAGAACTTGGAAACAACCTAGATGTCCCTCAATGGAAGATTGGATAAAGAAATTGTGGAATATATACACATTATTACTGTACTACTCAGAAGTAAAAATTAATGACATTTTGAATTTTGCATGAAAATGGATAGAAATAGAAAACACTACCCTGAGTGACATAACTCAGACTTAAGGAGACGGATATGGTATGTACTCACTCATTAGTGTACTCTAGCCATAAACAAAGGACATTAAGCCTATAGTTCGCAAGCCTAGAGAAGCCAAATAACAAGATGAATCCAAAGAAAAACATATATAGATCCTCCTGGAAATTGGAAGCAAACAAGATTTCCGGGCAAAAGTTGGGAGCATGAGGGTGGGGGTAGAGATGGGGGAAGGGGAGAGGGGGAGAGAGGGAGAAAGGAAAGACTGGAGAGAGCTAGGGGGAGTGGGAGGGTGGAGATGGAGGAAGGGCGGATATAGGAGCAGGGAAGAAGATATCTACATTAAGGGAGCCATTTAAGGGTTGGCAAGAGACTTGGCTCTAGAGGGGATCCCAGGTGTCCACGGGGATAATTGTTTTCTATAATCACAAACTGTAGTGAAAACAATTGCCAAACATTTTTATTGACTTCTTCCTTCATTGAACAACATAAAGATTGGTTAACGAAAAAAGAAACAAATTATAATATAAAAGGACAAAACAAAATAACAATATAATATTTGACAGTTGTCTTAAATTTTTAAAGTTTATTTTTTTTATTGCGAAAAGAAGAAAAAAAAACATAAAAAAAAACAAGTTTCCACCTCCTCCCAGCCTCCCATTTCCCTTCCCCTCCTCCCACCCTTCTCCCCCTCCTCCCACCCTTCTCCCCCTCCTCCCACCCTTCTCCCCCTCCCCCCACTCCTCTCCCCCCCCCTCCCTCTCCAGTCCACAGAGCAGTCCGGGTTCCCTGGCCTGTGTTAAGTCCTAGGTCCTCTCCGTCCATATCTAGGAAGGTGAACATCCAAACTGGCTAGGCTCCCACAAAGCCAGCACATTAAGTAGGATCAAAACCCCCTGCCATTGTCCTTGGTGTCTCATCAGCCCTCATTGTTCGCCATGTTCAGAGAGTCCGGTTTTATCCCATGCTTTTTCGGTCACAGTCCAGCTGGCCTTGGTGAGCTCCCCGTAGATCAGCTCCACTGTCTCAGTGGGTGGATGCACGCCTCGTGGTCCCGAATTCTTTGCTCATGTTCTCCCTCCTTCTGCTCCTCCTTGGGACCTTGGGAGCTCAGTCCAGTGCTCCTGTGTGGGTCTCTGTCTCTATCTCTATCCATCACCAGATGAAGATTCTATGATGATATGCAAAATAGGATAGGGTCATTTCAGGTTCCCAATCCTCAGCTGCCCAAGGAACTAACTGGGAACCTCATCTTGGGCACTAGGGAGCCCCTCTAGGGTCAAGACGCTTGCCCACCCTAAAGTGGCTCCCTTAACTAAGAATTGTGGTTCCGTGCTCCCCTATCCACCTTTCCTTTATCCCAATTCTCCCGTTTCCCAGGTCCCCCCTCCTTCCCTTCTACCTTTTCTCTCCCCATCTCCCCTTACCCCCATCCCACCCCCCCCAAGATTCCATTTTCTCACCGGAAATTTGGTCTACTTCCCTTAGCGAAGAGGACAACTATACAATAGGTGAACCTAAAGAAGCTAAGGAAGAAGGTGAACCGAAGGAAAAACTTAAAGTTTATTTTTAAGGCAGTTTTAGGTTTACATATAATTCGCGATCCTAGAGAAGCAAAATAAGAAGGAGAACCCAAAGAAAAATATATAGGTATCCTCCTGAATATTAACCTTCATCAGGCGATGAAAGGAGACAGAGACAGAGTCCCACATTGGAGCACCGGACTGAAATCCCAAGGTCCAAATCAGGAGCAGAAGGAGAGAGGGCACAAGCAAGGAACTCAGGACCGTGAGGGGTGCACTCACACACTGAGACAATGGGGATGTTCTACTGGGAACTCACCAAGGCCAGCTGGCCTGGGTCTGAAAAAGCCTGGGAAAAAAACCGGACTTGCTGAATATAGCGGAAATGAGGACTACTGAGAACTCAAGAACAATGGCGATGGGTTTTTGATCCTACTGCACTGTACTGGCTTTGTGGGAGGAGCCTAGGCAGTTTGGATGCTCACCTTACTAGACCTGGATGGAGGTGGGCAGTCCTTGAACTTCCCACAGAGCAGGAACCCTGATTGCTTTTCAGGATGACAAGAGAGAGCGACTTGATTGGGAGAGGGGGAGGGAAATGAGAGGCGGTGGCGGGGAGGAGGCAGAAATCTTTAATAAATAAATAATAATAAAAATAAAATAAAGAGGTGAATATATAGATTCCACAGCCTTACTAAGTACACTACTATGTGTAATAATATTATATTCATTTATTCTGTTACATTTAAATGAGAAACAAAATCATGAAGGGGATGTCCACAGAAACAGATGTCTCCAGTTAGTGGGAGCTCACAGTTGTGTGGTATGGGCAGTTGGTGGGGCCACTGGAATTTTAGAGCCCATTCCCTATGGAAAGATACCTTGCTCAGCCTAGATAAAGGCAGGGGAGTGCCTTGGTCCGGCCTCAATAGATGTGACAGACTTGTTGACATCCCCTGGGAGGCCTCACCCTTTCTGAGGAGAGGATGGGGGTGGTATGGGGAGAAGGTGGAAGGAGTGGGATGACAGAAGAGAGAGAGAACCGGGATTGGTAAGTAAAATAAGATTGTTTTAAAAATAAAAAAAATTAAAAAATAAATGAGAATAAAATCATTACAATTTTCTACTTTCTGTTTGTTTTAAAGGCTTTAGAATGTACCGGCCTGTTATCTAGGAATGGGAATCAAATCAAATACTGTAAATTTAGCAATAAACTGCAATATATTAAGTTGATTTATAATTAATGATAAATAACAAATATATTATTATATATGTCCTAAATAATCAAATATGAGAATTGTGAGATTCAAATTCTAATATAACTGAGGTTTTCATTTGTTATTTTTCAACCTTCGTTGCTCTTAAACTATTTCATTTAACTTTTCACACTTCATTTAAATGTCTTAAATCTTTTTCAAAGAAATAAACCACGAAGTGTGAACACACAATGATAGAATTTAATTGAATCAAATTCTTATGCTTCATTTTCATGATAAGTGTATTATAATTACATAGATCAAACCTCTTATTGTTAGACACAGTGAAATATAATATATGGAATTAAAGACAGAAACTATTCATGACCCGACTTTGAAGAACTTCACAACTATAATGTTGCACCATCTAATTACCATATTAAAAATAAATCTGGGTGAGATGACACATTCTTAAAAGAAAATTTGCAACAATTTTGAACATGATAGTAAACAACAGCAACCTAATATTTAGTATGTACACATATTTCCAGAATTAAAATTCAGTCACAACGATCTCTACCACAGCAATAACATCTGGAATTAAAGCAGCAGAAGTTCTAAACTTTTCATATATTCTGGAATTTTGTCAAATATTGTATTATATTTCAGTACACAAGGCTTTCAAAACCTGAACATCTCCTATCCTATGAAGTTTTGTTTAAATTTTTGAGAGCTTGGCAAATGTTTCTCATTTAGGTTTTCATCCATGTTAGTTGTGCAACAGGAACTTTTTAGTAGCATTTATTTAAAAACTACCTGCCACATGGCAAGCTGGATTTTAAAAATAATTATTACTTTTATCAAATTAAATTTCAATCACATTTCTCTTTTGTTTTGCTCCCTCCAAATCTTTCAATATATCTCTCTTTGCAACTTGTCATGACCTCTCATTTTCAGCAGTATTATATGCATGCATATGTGATATATGCATAAGTATGTATATATTTATTCCCATAGACACAAGTAAAAACTGCTCAGTCTGTATGATGTTAACTGTATGTATGTTTTCAGGAATGACCCTTTGATATTAAATATCTTTGGCTGACTCTCTTGATAAAGTTATTTTTGAAATAAAGAAAGGTTGATTTGAACAGGGGTTTGTTTTTTGCAGATCACTACAGTATAAATATTTACTTAAATAGATTATGGAAAGTAGAGCAATATTCTAATAGGTAATTCTACATGAAAGTTGGAATTCTTTATTCTATAGCTGCATTAATCTCTCCTACATCTTCAGTCATTGTGTTTATAGTCATTCAATGCTGCTTTCACAGAATCTTCATTTAGAACTTGTACATTTTATTACTGAGTGGAATTTAAAAATGCACTTAGATTGATGTAATGCTTACTTAGAAGTAACTCTTTCTAAAATCTCATAGAAAAGTAATGTTTAAAGAATTTTAAGTATTATATTCTGTCATGTCTAGAAACAAAGGTTTCTATAATTATAGTTATTATGTTGCTGTTTCATATTTTAAATTACCAAAGACTCTGACTTTACCACTTGGATATAGTAGAGACTTAGAGTCAAGCACAGCCACTTCTTAGCCATTTAATTACCATAATAAAATAGTACAGGTCAGGTAATGTTTAAATAACACAGATTTTTTTTTTCTCCTCATTCTGGAAGCTAGGGCATCCAACAATAGGTACCAGTATATTTGATATCTAGAAATAGCATAATAGCCTTCATTTACTTCAAAGCTGCTTCTTGCTTGTTGTATTCTCACTGTTAGAATAACCATGAGTGGTAGATTATATAACACAAACATATTTTGTTATTTCGGAGGGATCTACCATATAAAACCTACTGGTCTCTCAAAACCTCTCCTACTGATACTACTACATTGGATTATAAGTTTCAATACTCTAAATATTAGATGACACAAACTTGTAAATAATAACTTGTATACAGTTGCATATAAAAAAGGAAGAAGAGATACTTTTGATATATCTTAATTGGAAGTTATTGCCATGAGAAACATGAAAGTAGACTAAATTTAAACACTACTTCTTATGTATTGACTACGGTATCATAGATGTTTTATTCTGACTTTTAAAAGGGAAGACAAAATTTAAAGATGCCCCCAATTATCAAAGTCTATTCGGTTCAGTCATAATAATTGTCATATTGATTTTGGCTTGGTCTATTTCTGTTGTTGGCAAGGATTTGGAGTGAGAATTTTATTTTCATAAGGGACTATACATTGTTTATTTTAACTTTTTGCTTTTATTTTTCTTTAGACATGAGAGAACTTAGACTGTCAATATAAAAGTTAGACTCACACAAAATCCAAAGGACCAAATTATCCATTTGTTTTACTTGATCAGGATTTGATATTTGAATATAAAATCAAGGCATGTTCTTATACAAACATATGCATATAACATAATGTCATCTTTCTAACCATCAGATATATTTGCTGTTTTATGCACTTTTTTGATTTTTTTCCAAGAGACCATTCTAACCATATTTTGTTGACAGCATGTAATTGTTTAATATTAAAAGCAGAATCCTGTTTGTCATCATTCTTCTCCAGAAATGAATTAAATGTTAACATCAGCTAAACGGAAATGTGCTCACATAGGCATTTCTATTCTTTACCTCTTTGCTTCTTAAGTGTATCAAATGGAAACACTCAAGAAAATGACTTCATTACAATGCCAAATATATTGGCACACAACACTCAAAAGATGCTGGTCTTGGCTGTAACAAAAGGAACATAAAAATGGCATTTTTTTAGAATGCTACTCAACCTAGGGATTTTTATGTGCATGTTTTGATGTAGTCATCTTATCTTCATAAAATATAATAAGAACATTTTTTTAGAAACGTCCTTTCTATTTTCTCAAATGCTGAACAATGGATCATTTAAATAATTGTGAGTACTTAAAAATATTAGACAAAATGAGGAGAAAAAAGGGGAATGTGAGGGTCTCCTTTGACAACAATGAGGAGGAGTAA
Source organism: Microtus oregoni (assembly GCF_018167655.1). Taxonomy (NCBI): domain Eukaryota; kingdom Metazoa; phylum Chordata; class Mammalia; order Rodentia; family Cricetidae; genus Microtus; species Microtus oregoni. The sequence goes on from NW_024543090.1 coordinate 37,405, forward strand.
GTTTACCAAATAGAAGAAAGTGGGATTGTAAAATACTTACATTGTGTCAGAGGAATATACATTCTTCCAATTCAGATTCAGGCGTTCTTCAAATAACTCGCAGAAAGGCATAGCAAGTCAGAAACAAATCATTTGTTTTTTTTTTATTTAAATATGAAATTCATAATGGAAAGCAGCATGGGGAATGTGACTGAGGACACCACTTGGGGAGTTCTGGTAACATTGTTTGTGAATTACTTAAGTCAGGGGTATTTGTAGGGTCAAGCTACTTGACTTTTTCCTCCTTGCTGTGTGTTATATCATTTGATTATATCAAGGCTGCATCAGCCAAAGTCATGTATAACTAGTAATGTCAAGAGTCAGTTTGCTGGGATCAAGTTTCTTGTAAATTTGTCTCTAATGGTAGAGCAGCACAAAGGGAAAGACTTAAAGTGATCAAGGGGGTGAGCAGCATGCTTAATCCCTGGATGTCCCCTCATGTCTCCTGCCAGGATATCATTATGCGGATCCTAGTGAGGCAAAAGTCGATTATTTCTACTTTATAACTGACAAGAAGGATTTACAGTCAGTCTGATTAAGAACAAAACAACAGGGAGATAATTTAATTAAAGGATGTAATCACTGTCCCTGTTCGCTGCCAAGTAACCCATTCTGAACAAGTTAGAATTATTTTTGGTAGGTCTGAAGAGAGGGTTCAAAGTTTATTTTTCTAAAAGTAAACTAGAAATACTGATATAATATAGTTTTGGATACAAAATTTAAGGATTGTTACCAAAAATATATAATGCATTTATATGAGTATAAAAATAAAGTATAATATATAAATAGATGTTTCCTTCCCTTTGGAGGACCTAGTAGTCACTCTAGGAAAACTAAATCGACTTATTTTAGAATTGGAATAGGGAAGGTGTAGGCTGGAATTTTGGGATTAATCGTGGCATGGCATTTTAAAATGAATAGGATTTTTCAACCATGGTGAATTAAAATTTCAAAGATTTACACTTCAAACAAAAGGTCTTTTGGAGAGAAAGTCATGATAAATTTTATACTGATAAAAGATGTAATAGCAAATTTATAGGGGTTGAAAAAATAAAGATAAAATAACTGATACCTAAGTATTTAAATTAATTTTGATGAGCATAATCATCTTATTTTTCACCGTGGGTTAGTATAACCAAATTCTTATAAGATTCAATAAAAACTTCTATGGTAAACTTATGCTAACATGTACAATTTCACAGTAATTGGTCTTGACATTTTTGATAGGTGATAAAACCTCAAAATTAAAAGAAAATTTTCCACATTAAAAAATAAGCATTAGAAAAAAAGAACAAAGACTATGGGCCTGGAGGATTGGTTCAGCACTAAGAAGCACTTGGTGTTCTTTCAGAAGATAGAAATTGGTCAGGCCCATTTATGTTAAGGAATCTAGAAAGAGAGCAATATTGAATTTTGTCTCTGAATACAGAGAAACATCACTGATTCTATGTACATTTTTGTCCTTTCTAGAGGCCAACATGCCAGAGAGCAATTATGTTTCCTGTTTTTGTTTCTTGTCTCTTTTCCCATAAAGATCAAAACCATCTGGGGGAAAAAGACAAGAGAAAACTCAAAGGCATTTGGAAACCTTGTAGATGTGCCAAACTGGATGACCAGCTCATCTCCACACTGCCTTCTCTCAGTTTCTGCAACAAGGCTCATCAAAAGTCTCTGAAATAAGTCTGGTACCTTTTTCGAAGTTCCATTGTAAAGGTTACTTTTCTTTCTTTGAATCTTCTACCTGTAATCCTACAAATGCTAAAGGAGATTTTCACACTTAGTCTCCCTTTGTTCATGAGTTTCATTCTCTGAATTAATAACAAAAGACCAATATGACTTTGGTGGGCATTAATTTGTCTGGAATCCGTCTACCTCCAATTACACTCACTTGAGGTGAGAATAAAACCCTGAATCATTCTCAAAGACACCATTCTTCCCTTATCAACATGTAAGAATTAATACTGTGAGCAACAGAAATATATGTTCATAATCTTTAAGAGCTCCGAGTTACATTAAAACCAATGACTAATACTATCTGAAAAGGATATGGAGAAATTAACCATTGTACATGCTGCATGCAACTCTCATTTAACTAGAGTGCCACACACATTTGCAGTTGTTTAATGTATTAGCATGTGTGGGTGCACTGATAAACACATGCATACATGTAAACACACAGAGAGAGAGGGAGAGAGAGAGAATGAAAATTCTAGTGCTCCATGCATTGTTTTTTTTTTTTGTTTGTTTGTTTGTCTGTTTGTTTGTTTTAAACTAGGTATTCATTACACCAGTTCACACACCCAGACAAAGACAGCTTTCTGAAGTCTGGTGATCTATTGCTCACCTAGGCTACCATGCTAGAGTTCCAAAAAATAAATCTCCTATTTAAATCTTAGTGTGTTTCTCTCCATCAAAATTCCAAGTTTTGTGTGTTTTCTGAATCTAGAAAAACAATACAAAGGCAGAAAAATACATATAGAATATACAATCAAATATTTTTCCTACATTGCATATTTATGCACATACTCAAGCCAAATATAATAGAGGAGTGGAGGAAGGAAAGAAGGACAAAAAAAGGTTGGTAGAGAAGGAATTGGAAGTGGGAAGATGGGAGTTAAAAAAAGAAATGGAGGAATGAAGAACTAAATATATACAGATATAGTAACCCAGATATTCTATTCGAGGTCCTCTAACTCTTCAAAAAATAAATACCAGTTTTTTTCATCAAATAGCCATTTGAAGGAAGAATTTCCTCACAGAAATAATGAGAATCAGATGTACATTAATTGGATAGCATTTCCACAATAATTCATAGCTGGGGGTCCTTATTCTTTCATCAAATTCAAGTTTCTGTCATTTTTTTAATGAATACAAATAAATCATCACAAGTGGAACACCCCAGGAACCTTTGTTGGAAGACAAATGCTTCAGTCACTTCAGCACCATGTGTTAACACAGTACTAACAGCATGGCTACAATCTTATTTTGGAAATGAATAAAGATATGAAAAGAAGACATGTTTACTTTGTAGTTTAATATTTTCAATAACCATTTATGTCTCTTTTTCACCAAAAGTTAGCAAACTGTCAGGATGTATTCTTGATAAGGGAAATAAGGACATAATCCACAAAAATCAGATGTTTTTATTTCCTTTTACTCGTAAATTTCAATGAGACTATAATAGTTTAATAAATCATCTGAATCAGAAGCAATCTTTGTGTATAAACCTGATAACACAAAACAAGGCATTGATTTCTCTACCTTGCCAATCTAACATTCTACATACTGAGATTATTCTTTATGATGTATGGCAATTTTCTAGTTGCTTCACTAAATTGGGAAATAACTCTACCTTTTTATATAATTCTAAAACTGAACCAAAATATAAGGATAAGAACATTCTGAGTGCTTACTGCATCATCTTCAAGCACCAACTTCAACACTTGCTGGTTTGAAGCCTTTATTAATGGTACAATGCTTCTATCACTCACACAAAACAACTAGAATATCTCTAAATTATATCAAATGTGTTCATTTATTTTTCTGCTAAAATTATTTTTGGCTTAAATTTAACACACAATATATGGAGTGCAGAATTTGAAGGAAGTTTTAGTCATGTATATCTGCTCTGAACAATCTTCATTCTATTCTTAGTAGTATTGATCTTTTTAAACTTTTCATGACTATAAGACTTATTAGAATAGTTTGAGATTTATGTATATATGGGAATACATATGGCCTACACATAACAGAACTTAAAATATTTTAAATGAAATAAAATGAAAATGTTAAAATTAGTAATATTAAAGGCCAGGATCACACTTCTTTTTGCCTAATGGGAGCATGCTATATATGTTAAGCTTTCAGGGGATTCTCCAATCTCTTTTTCCCAATCTCACTGTAAGAACAATGAGATATTCATTATTTGCATGGTAGTGGAAATTATGTGATCATGCTTTCTCAAGAGGCACATTTTCCTGTAGAGTCATCTTTCCATTCCTTTCTTTCAGAGTTAAATCTATCTTCTTCCTTCATCTAGTCAACAAAATCCTGCCCTATACTTAAGGTTTGGAAACAGACGTTTTCTACGACAACCATGACTAGCATCCTCTTGTCTCAAGAACTATCTGTTCTCTACAAGGCTTGTGTGATTTGAAAAGCCTGCTCTTTTCCATAGAGTAGGGTGGGGTTGAAGTTCCAGACAATTTTATTCTTGTCTCTATGTTGCCATGCAGCAAGATTTGTAATAACTGTGATACTTCTTTACTTTTTTCTAGAAGTTCCACTTCTGTGTCTTTTTTTAAAACCAGTCTCCCCTAGATAGCTCAGGGACTCATAGGAAAGCCAAGTGCTGTTGTTCAAGTAAAAGTACACATCAAAAAAAATAATAATAATAACACATAGTGACAGTCTGCTAAACTCCTAAAACAGTGTTTTGCTCAGCCTTCATCAGAGAGGTTTCCTTCTGCAGTAGATGGGAAGCAATACAGAAATACAGCTAGACATTGCACAGTGCATAAGAGATCTTGAAACACTCAGCCATAACAGGATGTCTCCATCAGAACCCTCCCTTGAGAACTCAAGAATCCAACACAAAAGAAGGCATAAAGACTGTAAGAACTGGAGGGGATGGAGGGCACCAAGGAAATGCCATCTAAGTCAATAATAAGATGGACATACATTTGAAGTCAGACAGTATGTACAAGGCCTTTCATGGTTCTGTACCAAATGGGGTCCTAGAGCTGAAAGGAAAAGTTGATATATGCTCCCATCTCTAACACAGAAGTAATTGGTAACACTTCCAAATAAAAAGTATATTTCCTCCAGGAAATGAATTACTCTTAAAGGTACACTACATGCCCAGCAGTAGTCAAAAGAAAATGGATTTAACAGCGACATCGAAGAGAGGCTCCTCTCCTAATCTCATAATGTGCCATGTGCTTTTTTTTAAAAAAAATTGTTTTAATTTAAATGTATTTTTATTTATATTTTTCTTGATTTTTTTACCCTAACTTCCCTTATGTCCTCCAGTTTAGTGTTTTTAAAATGTTTCTGAA